>NC_135234.1:557290355-557592746 GCF_051348905.1 Ranitomeya variabilis
CCGAGCACAAACATCGCAAGACTGCACAAAAGTACGCACGTCCCGAGACAGGGAAGGCCACCAGAAGGACCTAGCCACCAAATCTCTGGTACCAAAAATTCCCGGATGACCTGCCAATGCAGAAGAATGAACCTCCGAGATGACTCTATTGGTCCACTCATCCGGCACAAACAATCTACCAGGCGGACAACGATCAGGCCGATCCACCTGAAACTCTTGTAAAGCACGTCGCAGGTCTGGGAAGACAGCAGACAATATCACCCCATCCTTAAGTATACCCGTAGGTTTAGAATCACCAGGGGAATCAGGTTCAAAACTCCTAGAAAGGGCATCCGCCTTCACATTCTTAGTACCCGGCAGATACGAAACCACAAAATTAAACCGGGAGAAAAACAACGACCAGCGCGCCTGTCTAGGATTCAGACGTCTGACCGACTTAAGATAAATCAAATTTTTGTGATCAGTCAAGACCACCACCTGATGTTTAGCACCCTCAAGCCAATGACGCCACTCCTCGAATGCCCACTTCATCGCCAAAAGCTCCCGATTACCGACATCATAATTTCGCTCGGCGGGCGAAAATTTTCGAGAAAAGAACGCACAAGGTCTCATCACTGAACAATCTGAACATTTCTGCGACAAAACCGCCCCCGCTCCGATCTCGGAAGCATCAACTTCCACCTGAAAAGGAAGAGAAACATCAGGCTGGCACAACACCGGAGCAGAAGAAAAACGGCGCTTAAGCTCCCGAAAGGCTTCCACAGCAGCAGGAGACCAATCTGCAACATCAGCACCCTTTTTAGTCAAATCAGTCAAAGGCCTGACAACGCTAGAAAAACCAGTTATGAATCGACGATAAAAGTTAGCAAAGCCCTTCCATTTCTGAAGGCCCTTAAGAGAAGTCGGTTGCGTCCAGTCACAAATAGCCCGAACCTTCACAGGATCCATCTCAATAGAAGAGGGGGAAAAAATGTACCCCAAAAAAGAAATCTTCTGAACCCCAAAAACACACTTTGAACCTTTAACAAACAGAGAATTGGTCCGCAAAACCTGAAAAACCCTCCTAACTTGTTGAACATGAGATTCCCAGTCATCCGAAAAAATCAAGATATCGTCCAAATACACAATCATAAATTTATCCAGATATTCACGGAAAATATTGTGCATAAAAGACTGAAAGACCGAAGGGGCATTTGACAGACCAAAAGGCATCACCAAATACTCAAAATGGCCCTCGGGCGTATTAAATGCGGTTTTCCACTCATCCCCCTGCTTAATTCGCACCAAATTATACGCACCGCGAAGATCAATCTTAGAGAACCACTTCGCCCCCTCAATACGAGCAAATAAATCTGTCAGCAATGGCAAAGGATACTGATACTTGACTGTGATCTTATTCAAGAGTCTATAATCAATACAAGGTCTCAAAGAACCATCGCTTTTAGCTACGAAAAAGAACCCTGCTCCAAGAGGAGACGAAGAAGGACGAATATGTCCCTTTTCCAAGGACTCCCTAATATACTCTCGCATGGCAGCATGTTCAGGTACAGACAGATTGAATAGACGACCCTTAGGAAATTTACTGCCAGGGATCAAATCTATGGCGCAATCGCAATCTCTGTGAGGAGGAAGAGAATTAAGAGTAGATTCCTCAAAAACCTCACGATAATCAGACAAAAACTCAGGAATTTCAGAGGGAATAGATGAAGCAATGGAGACCAAAGATGTGTCCCCATGATTTCCCTGACATCCCCAGCTTAGTACAGACATTGTTTTCCAGTGAAGGACTGGGTTATGAGTTTGCAACCATGGCAATCCCAGCACTAATACCTCATGTAGATTATACAGTACAAGGAAGCGAATCACCTCTTGATGGTCTGGAGTCATACGCATAGTCATTTGTGTCCAGTATTGTGGTTTATTACTAGCCAATGGTATAGAATCAATACCCTTTAAAGGCATAGGAACTTCCAGAGGCTCTAGATCAAACCCACAGCGTCTGGCAAAGGACCAATCCATAAGACTCAAAGCGACGCCAGAATCCACATACGCATCCGCAACAATAGAAGATAACGAACAAATTAGAGTTACAGACAAAATAAACTTGTACTGCAAAGTGCCAATAGCAGAGGATTTATCAACTTTCTTTGTTCGTTTAGAGCATGCTGATATAACATGAGTAGAATTTCCACAATAGAAGCATAAATGATTTTTGCGCCTATAAATCTGTCGTTCGCTTCTGGACAGAAAGCTATCACATTGCATACTCTGTGGTGCCTCTTCAGAAGACACCCCCAACTGGTGCACAGGTTTGCGTTCCCGTAAATGCTGATCAATCCGAATTGCCATTGTCATGGACTCATTCAGACCAGTAGGCGCAGGAAACCCCACCATGACGTCTTTTACAGCATCAGAGAGTCCTTCTCTGAAAATTGCCGCCAGAGCGCACTCATTCCACTGAGTAAGCACAGACCATTTTCGAAATTTTTGGCAATATATTTCGGCTTCATCTTGCCCCTGAGAGAGGGCTATTAGGGCTTTCTCAGCCTGAATCTCCAAATTTGGTTCCTCATAAAGCAACCCCAAAGCCAGAAAAAACGCATCCACATTGAGCAACGCAGGATCCCCTGGTGCCAATGAAAATGCCCAATTTTGGGGGTCACCCCGCAGTAAAGAAATAACAATTTTTACTTGCTGGGCAGGATCTCCAGCAGAATGAGATCTCAGCGAAAGAAACAATTTACAATTGTATTTAAAATTTAGAAAACAAGATCGATCTCCAGAAAAAAAACTCCGGTATAGGAATTTTAGGTTCAGACCGAGGAGCATGTAACAAAAAATCTTGTATATTCTGAACTTTAGAGGCAAGATTATTCAAATTGGTAGCCAGACTCTGGGGATCCATATTTCAACAGATAAAGTCTGAGCCATTCAGGGGTTAAGAGGAGAGGAAAACAGGAGACTGCAATTAGAGCTGGAGTGCAACTTCAGAGGAAGGAAAAAAAAAAAAAAAAAAAAAAAGGTTTCACACAGTTCCTTTTCTCTCCTGCTTCAGGCTATAGATTAAACATTCGGGCTGGCCATACTGTTATGGTTTCCAATGGCAAGGAAACATCAGAAGCATAGAATAAACGGACAAGCTCTCGGGTGATGGAAACTAGAGCTGACCGCAATGCTAAACCTACACACCACACTAGAAGTAGCCAGGGGGCATTCCTGCGTTGTCTCTAGATGCCGCGCGCCAGCCGGAGAACTAACTACCCCTGGTAGAAGAAAACACAGTCCTGGCTTGCCTCCAGAGAATGTCCCCACAGGAGATAGCAGCCCCCCACATATAATAACGGTGAGAGCAGATGAAAAGACACACGTAGTATGAAAGCAGATTTAGCACAGAGAGGCCCGCTAACTAAATAGCAGAAAGATACAACAGAGGACTTCGCGGTCAGCTGCAAAACCCTTCAAAACACCATCCTGAAATTACCTTAACTCATGTGACAACTCATGCCACTGGAGTGGTAATTTCAGCCCAACAAGAGCTTCCAGCTGCAGTGATTCACATAAGTGCAAACTGGACAAAACATACAAAAATAGACTTAAGGACTAAAGTGTCCAACTTAGCTGAGCAGAAAACTGGGAGCAGGAACATGCAACAGAATCACTCTGGATACATTGATGGCCAGCATTAGAATGACTGAGGAGCAAGGTTAAATAGGATACTCCCACATCCTGATAGGAACAGGTGAACTGAGAAGGCAAAGCTTGCAGGACACCAGTACCACAAGAGACCACCGGGGGAGCCCACGAACCGAATCACAACATATCATATAGTGAGGGTATTACTGGTGGCCCTCTATACAGTGTGGGGGAACTACTGGGGGCCATCCATACAATGTTGGGTATACACACATCATATTTCAGTGTGGGGGTATCAGTGGAGGCAACCATACAGTGTGAGGGGGCTACTCAGGGCCATCATACAGTGTGGGTCTACAGAGGGCCATCATGCAGTGTGGTGGCTACTGATGGCTGTGGGGTAACACTGGGTGTCATGATACAGTGTGTGGAGAAAACTGTTGGTCATGATACAGTATAGGGAGACTACTTTTCCAATACATTTAATGTTGGGAGACTGCTGGGGGCCATTTTACAGTGTGAGGGACTACTGAGGACTGTGTTACAGTGGGGGGCTACTTGAGTTTGTCATACCTTGGGAGGGGGATACTGAGGGGCCCATCAAGTGGTGTATTGAGAGTTGAGGGTCTAACATGCTGTTTGTGTGGAAGCTGTGCAGGACATCATGTTGTGTAGATGGGAACTATATATGGGGGCATTTGGGAGATTATTAAATGTTAAGTGGACCTTTAAGAAGCAAAATTTTTATTGGGACACTCAGAGTATTGTGACTGTTAAATGGACACAACATGGTCATTATTACTAACTAGAGCCAACATGTGGACACTATTTTCTAGGCCATTTGCACAGGTCATTCATATTTCCTAGGATGCGATTTTAATATCTAAAAAGCACAAAGGAGGCATTTTTCTTAAGGAGGAATTTACAAAATAGGAATTTTAAAAAGGCACAGTGGTGGGCATTATTATGTGGGGTACTAAGAGGATCAATAATGGGGACTCATATGGCAGCAGCAGCTCGGCATTGGGATGACATCAGGATGAGGAGGTGGTACATGTTGGGAATAGATGGGACTGTGCTGGAAATTTGAGAAGTCAAATGTGTCTTTGTTGTAATCTCTGCAGATGAGTCATTGCTTGAGAAGTTGTGATATTTGTTTAAACCAGATGGAAAAGACAGGAACAACTCCAGCAGAAAGAACATCAGCTGTAAGTCACCATTAATAACTGTACTGTAATCTCTTATGTGTTCTGCAGCACTGGTATCTACCACTGCATGGTCACTACATGGTGGTAATATCAGTCTTAATCTGTGTAAAGTCATCTGCTGAGGCTCCCTTATACCTATATACCCTTATACCTATTATTAGGCCTTGCCACCATAGCTATACACACAGTAATCTGATGAAGGCCCACTCAGATGTTTCACCTTCAGTCTCGCCGAGCTGAATTTCTAGCTACATCCCTGGTATGGCAGACTCTTATCCTACACTTCTTATTGCAGCTTTCCTCATGGACTGTTCAGCTCTCCAGTCGATAACATGGCAGCTGGTGGAGGAGCATGTGACCACATCTGTTTATCATCATTGTCAAATTGAAAAAATCACATGAGAAAACAGCTTTTCTTTTGGGGAAGACTGATGGACAGGGCTGGTCACATGCTTCTTCATTAGCTGCCATGCTATAGACTGGAGAGCTGTTCAGTCTGTGAGGAGAGATGCACTAACAAGAGCAGGTGGATGAGAATTTGTCATAGCTACATAATAGTAAGTTCCATAAAATTGTTTCCTCAACACTTATATTCAAATAAATAAATAGTGCCACCTACTTTAAATTATACTGCAGCCAGCAATAGACAGTGTAATATATCGGAAATCAAGCAGTGGCAATTTTTTAATAAAACCCAATTACAAAAATATTTTTAGGTCCAAATGTATGCATTTGAAAAAGGTAGACAACTGCTTTAAAGTTCTACAAAAAACAGAGGGTGGCACTGAACACTAGCAAAATAATGTATTTCTTCCATCTCCGCTTGCATGATGATGAATGTTTTATCCAGGATCATGTAATAGTGGGAATGCAAAATTGATTCCACACAAGTCCCTATGGACACATTTTGTTAGCTCTTCAAGGGTGTTTGGTAGGTGAAATGATGCCCTCTTTTGCTGCAAGTATCAGATCTCAAAGCAACCCACATTCTAGTTTGACTGCTACATGATGTAATCATAACCATTTTAGGCCGGCTCCCAATGTCCTGATATTTCCGATACCCCATTTTGACAACCAGCCTTGCTAAAGCAGACAGCTGGGGGCTGGTATTCTCAGGCTCGTAAGGGGCCATGGATATGGATACCCCCCAACCTAAAAATATCAGTCTGCAGCAGCCCAGAAAAGGCCAATCTATTATATTTGCTTATTATGGCACTTTGCACGTCTCTTCCCACCTGCCCTGTGGTGGTGGAAAGTGAGGTAATCTTTCTGGGATTGATGTCACCTTTGAATTGTCTTGTGACATCAAGCCCATGGATTAGAAATGGAGAGGATCAAATACTAATCACATAGTTGTATGGTAAAAAAAAACACACAGCAAGTATAAAGTCTTTTATTTGAAATAAAAACAAAACACATTTTTCAATTTTTATTTAAAAATAACAAACACAGTTATACTTACCTAACACTCATTTCATTGAAGCCATCGCTTCCTGGAATAAAGCAAAATTTAAAAAAAACAGCAATTTCCCTTACCTGACGTTCTATCCCACGCCGCGATCCATGTCTGGGGATAAATAGTGTTCATCCTGGACGGTGTCAAAATGCGACTGTACAGGCTAAGAACCACTGATGAACGAGCTGCTGCAAGCACAACATTAGTGAATAGCAGTGACCTCATCGAGGTCATCACATGTCACTGAGGCTGCGTTCCCAGCTGGGCTGAACTGCGGTGATCTCAGCACCATGCAGAAAAAGTCACTGATTTCACCGCAGTTAAGCTCAGTGAGTTGACCACAGATTTCTCACAGTTATCTGTGGTGAACTCACTGAGCTGAACTTCAAATGATGAGCTGAATGTTGCCAGCGTTCTTCAGCACCAGGCACGGAGAACAGCACTAACTGTACTGCTGCTTCCCAGGTGCCAGTACGCGTCACACTGATGTCACACGTATATCAGTCATGTGTCATCTGATTGCACGTGTGTGGGATTTTTTGTGGCCCGTGCTGTGGTTAAAAAATGAATATCTCATGGTATTTTGCTCACGGATGCATGGTTCATGGAAACACTGATATGTGCACAGACTCATTCACATTAAATATGTCAGGACTCTGAACATTTTTTATTACCTTTTGTGCATTACTGCCCTTTTCCAAGATGGCGTCTTTGGTCTCATGTGCACTGTGTCTTTGTAGCGCCCCCACTGTCGCAGGGCCGAGGGGTACCCGGTACCGGGCCTCTGAGTCTCTGTTCTGGGGTTGTCACGGTGGCTAGACCCGGTCCTTGACCCTGCAGAGGGGCGCCCAAATAATAGGTGTGGATGGTGGTAGAGCAGTGCAGTGCCGGTCGCAGTAAATAACGAGGACACCAGGTTACAGTCTCTTTACCTCTTTACTGAAGGCTTCAGGGTCCTCAGTCCGGAATACGGTTAACCAGGCTGCGCAAGTCCGGCCGGTCCGATGGCACCTCCAGAGTTCCCTTTGCAGGTGGAAATCTGTGCCTACCTTCTAGTGCTTGTGTGTTGCGGTCCTCCCCTGCTGTGCTTATGGGATAGTCTCCACAACTGTTGTGTCTGTTTCTCGTGTTCCCTCACAACTGTATTATGATGTTCTTCTTCGTCCCCCAGATGATATGGCTAGGACGCACCCGTATGACGGGTAGGCTCGGAGCTCTTCCTGGACCCTAGTGTCGCCCTTCTCCTAGTATGCCCCCCATGTCTTCATAGGTGATTGGTGTGAGACAGCCCGCCTATAGCTGACTGTCCTGCCATAGGTTTGAAGTATTGCTTGGAGCCTGATACTTCCTCGGCGTTCCGGCCACCGGCTACGCGCCTCAGTAGAATGTTGCCTCGATCTTACAGCACGACTCCTACTGGTATTTCTCCTTGTTGCGTTGATCTCGTTTCTCACTCAGCACAATGAACCTCGCTTCTTATCCTTTCTTGGGGTACCGCCGCCATATCGTGCAGGCGCGGTCCCGTAACGTTCTTCTCTGTTTGCTAGGCCTCTGCCAGGATCCCACCCCTGGCAGGGACCCCTATGAATCTTGCCCCTACAACACCCTCTGCCACAAGGTGTTGCCTGCTTCCAACCCAGTCAGCTTTCTGACTAACTTTCTGCCTAACCCCCAGTTTTACCAGATTGTGAGGAGTGGCCTAATACATAGAACCCTTAGCTCCCCCTGGAGGCCATACTGTGAAGTGTATTGGTGTCTGTGATACCTGGTCAGATGAACTCCTTCAGTGCCATCAGATGTACCATAGCCCCCCTTAGCGGCGGAGCTCCAGTACTGCAACGACCAGGACTCTGGGGCGCTGCACTCCCCCCCGGTTAAATCCAGTACTCCTGGACTGGGAAGAAAACAACAATACATGTCAGCAAAAAGACATACAATTTTGAAAATGCAAGTACAAGTAAACTTTTTAACAGAGCTTCCCTTTATGGGAGGTGAGGACACTTGAACGTTACAAACACGGTTAAATACTTTAAATAACTTGCTATAAATAACTTTTCTTACCCAACCGGGTATTCTACTAAGTGCAAATTCTTTGAACAATAATTTAACTTTGCCTTTAAGAACGTACTCACTGAATCCACTAAAGACCTTCTTATAAAACATTATAAGGTTAATCAACTTTTATGCATTCTCCTTCTTTACATCGGCAGGACCGCCTGTCCTAACTGCTCCAGACCTACTGCCTCTCCTTTCTGTCACAGGACCGCCCCTTTCTGCCCCGGGCCTACTGCCTTTCTACTACTATACACGGTATAGAACTTATCATCCATCTTTCAGTTCAGGATTACTGAGCCATCTCTGTATGGCTCCTAGGAGGACTCACTGACTAACCCCGTACGGGTTTTAGCAGCATAACAGCAGAAAACAATGAACTATTTACAATCAATAAAGCATTTTTGCTTACTCAGTTTTCTGGCTGCGCAGGAGGTGGTCTCCTTCCAGGCCTCACCCGGCCAACGGGTCGCGTTGGTGCAGCAAGGGCTGGTCCCGGCTCCAGCAATGACAGGATCCCTCTGCGGGATGCCCTCCTTACTCGTGGGCAAGCGCGACCCAGGGGCATACGGTGAGCCCGGACTTCCGGAGGTTCCACAGAGACAGGGTCCATCGCCTTCTCTGCAGGGGGCTCGTCCTCAGATGTCCCGGTATCAGCCTGGAGTGCGACACACCGCTGGACGCCCCGAGCTATCCAGCCGACCTCCCTCCTCCACCAGGTGTAGGTCACTGCATCGCCAGGCTCCAGGTCGGAATCGTACCTTCCCCCGCAGGGCTCCACTTCTTCTTGATCGACACGGACCTGTAGTGGCTCCCCGATCTCCTGGATAACTCCCCTTCCCTTCCGGGAGTTGAAGGACACCACAACACCCCAGTGTGACGGTGGAGTCTCCGCGACGCTTGTCAGATCGACCTGGGCCGCAGGTTGGGGTCTGTTCCGCCAAGCCATCATCAAGCATCGCAGGTGTTCTGCCTCCGGTAGGATCCTCAAGCCCTGTGCCTGCAGCTCACACTCCGCCGCGGTCGGGATGAAAGAAGCGGGGGACACCGGAGACAGGCGGACCTCCGTAGGTTGGCCCAGCCGAGTGATCACACGGGCATCTGCTTCCAGGCAGTAGGCTATCTGCCGGGCCTTGGCTGCAGCCACACACTCCTCAGACGGCGGCCATGGGGGTCGGCCCATCGGTAGCTCCGCAAGGGTCAGTTCCCGCAACGATGGCGTGTCCGGGGCTGTGTCGGGTTGCGCAGCCTCTCGCTGAGTCGGGTCATTCCCACGCGGTGCTCCCGGCGTCGCCATCTTTGCTTCCTCTCCAGTGTCTTCTTCCCGCGGTCTCTTTCGTGGGCGGCCCCGTCTCCATGGTCTTCATCCTCCAAAGAGAATGAGGAGGCGGACCTCGGCTGCTGACGGGCACGTCCTGATGGGATAGAAATACTTAGACTGGGCGGCCATTGTCTTTCGCGCTCTTCAGTTTGTTTACGCCCACTTCACGCCCCTCTTCTTCTCCTGAGCTCTCCTTAGTGCTGCAATGGCGGCGGTTTTAGCGGGAACTTTTGGCGGCAAGTAGCGATGCACAGTCTTTGCAATAAGTCACAGTCCAAGCATAATAAATCACATTTCCAAGGCACACATGACCCGATCCTTCAGGCTTAAGTAGATCCTGTTCGTGACGCCAAGTTGTAGCGCCCCCACTGTCGCAGGGCCGAGGGGTACCCGGTACCGGGCCTCTGAGTCTCTGTTCTGGGGTTGTCACGGTGGCTAGACCCGGTCCGTGACCCTGCTGAGGGGCACCCAAATAATAGGTGTGGATGGTGGTAGTGCGGTGCAGTGCAGGTCGCAGTAAATAACGAGGACACCAGGTTGCAGTCTCTTTATCTCTTTACTGAAGGCTTCAGGGTCCTCAGTCCGGAAAATGGTTAACCAGGCTGCGCAAGTCCAGCCGGTCCGATGGCACCTCCAGAGTTCCCTTTGCAGGTGGAAATCTGTGCCTACCTTCTAGCGCTTGTGTGTTGCAGTCCTCCCCTGCTGTGCTTACGGGATAGTCCCCACAACTGTTGTGTCTGTTTCTCGTGTTCCCTCACAACTGTATTATGATGTTCTTCTTCGTCCCCCAGATGACATGGCTAGGACGCACCCGTATGATGGGTAGGCTCGGAGCTCTTCCTGGACCCTAGTGTCGCCCTTCTCCTAGTATGCCCCCCATGTCTTCATAGGTGATTGGTGTGAGACAGCCCGCCTATAGCTGACTGTCCTGCCATAGGTTTGAAGTATTGCTTGGAGCCTGATACTTCCTCGGCGTTCCGGCCACCGGCTACGCGCCTCAGTAGAATGTTGCCTTGATCTTACAGCACGACTCCTACTGGTATTTGTCCTTGTTGCGTTGATCTCGTTTCTCACTCAGCACAATGAACCTCGCTTCTTATCCTTTCTTGGGGTACTGCCGCCATATCGTGCAGGCACGGTCCCGTAACGTTCTTCTGTTTGCTAGGCCTCTGCCAGGATCCTACCCCTGGCAGGGACCCCTCTGAATCTTCCCCCTACAACACCCTCTGCCACAAGGTGTTGCCTGGTTCCAACCCAGTCAGCTTTCTGACTAACTTTCTGCCTAACCCCCAGTTTTACCAGATTGTGAGGAGTGGCCTAATACATAGAACCCTTAGCTCCCCCTGGAGGCCAGACTGTGAAGTGTATTGGTGTCTGTGATACCTGGTCAGATGAACTCCTTCAGTGCCATCAGACGTACCATAGCCCCCCTTAGCGGCGGAGCTCCAGTACTGCAACGACCAGGACTCTGGGGCGCTGCATCTTCCTGCTATAAAACTCCACCCCAGCCTTTAGTCTGTGCTAGAGTATTCTGCTTTGCATCCAGCTCCTGACCCTGGTGACTCCCTGGCTATATACCTGCTCCTGTGAACCTGTGTGGTGAACCTGCTACTCTGCTCTGAGTTCTTTCTGCATAAACCAGTTTCCAGTAATCCTCCTTCATCTGCTGCTCGTGTTTACTTCCATCTGCATTTGCTGGACATGTAAGCTTTTACTGCTCTGCAAAAACCTGAGACTATTACCCAGGCCTCCCTGGTTGTGCTAAGATATTATTTGAACTGCTTTATAAGCATAGCTATCTATGTTTGGACTAAAACAAGGACTTATTTGTGTCAAGTATCCTCAAGAATAATTGTGCTTCATAGACTTTCTGCGTGATTGCATTTTCCTCTGAAGTTTCCTATAGACTGTTAAGCTGCGTTTAATATTTACACCAAGTGTTGTTGACTTGAGTCTCTCTCTTCACCTGTTTGAATCATAGTGTGATAATATAGATTTTACCACTTATAAAACTGTGTCCTGTAGTTGTCTTGTTCCATGCAAAGAGTCTCCTGAGTTATCCCCTATAATTATTACAAAATAAAACTATGTCAGACCCAAGAAGAATCATCGTGTGCTACAGATCACTCCACATTTCCCATGTCGTTCTCCTCCGCAAGAAGCACTCACGAATACAATTCATGAGATGTATCTCTATTTACTCCCTTTTATCCTATTTTTGCAAGTATGTATGTATGTCTAGGGATAAGCTAGTATATTCACAAGTATTCAGTACTTGGCGAGTAATGTGGTACTCGCAGTACTCGGAACATAGTGAGTATTTCACTACTCGCCTCGCAATATTCGGATCTCCCGCCCAGCATGTTAGCCAAATTATATATATGTCAGTGACACACATATATATCTTTATATTGCATAGAGATATAGATAGAAGATTAGCCAGTAATTAGTTTGATGGCTTCTGTAAAATCAATGCAGGAGCCAACAGGATAGGAGACATGGTTTGCATACAGTAAATCCATGCAGAATAGTTTGATATATAGATGTGTGTGACCAATACAATTAGTATAGTGTGTGTGCAAATTATGGGACTTGTATGTATTTAATAAAATAATCTTTTCAGGGAAAAAAATGTCGTGGGCTTCCTCACTATTTTCTGCACCAGAGAGGGAAAGCCAGTGACTGGGGGCCGATGTTTATAGCTTAGGAAGGGGTTAATACCCATGGATCTTCCGAGGCTATAAATCTCAGCCCACAGCTGTATATTTAGACTTTACTGGCTATTAAAATGGGGGACCACAAAAAATGATTTGGGGTCCCCATATAATTAATAGCCAGAAAAGGCTATTCAGACAGCTGTGGGCTTACATTCATAGCCTAGGAAGGGACCATGGTTATTGCCCCCCCCCCAGCTACAAACACCAGCTCACAGCCGACCCAGAAATGGCACATCTCAAAGATGCGCCATCTCCGGAACTTAGCCTCTCTCTTTCCACTGCCCTGTAGCGGTGGCATATGGGGTAGTAGGGGGTTAATGTCACCTTTGTATTGTAAGGTAACATCAAGCCAGCTTAGTGATGGAGATGTGTCAATAAGACACCTATCCATTACTAATCCTAAAGTTGTTAAGGGGTTAAAAAAAGACACAGCCAAAAAAAGTATTTTAATGAAATAAAACAATAAACACAGTTTGATATCTATATTGTTCTCCTAATCCATGCGACGCCCTCGATCTCCTGTAAAAAGTAAAAAATAAAAAAACAACAATATACCACACCAGTCCCACGCCGTAATCCATATCTGGGGGATATAAAGTTTACAACCAGGAGTGTTACTAATGCGACTGCCCTGGCTGTAAACCAATGCTGAATGAATGAGAAGCTGCCAGTTGCAGCATCAGTGACTAGCGTTGACGTCACTGATACTACACTGCCTCACAGCCTGACCCGCAGTGAACTCTGGACCATGGGAAAATTTACTGGCACAGAAAATTGAGAGGGAGCCCACACCATTTTTTCCCCAAAAAGATTATTTTATTAAATACATACAAGTCCCATAATTTGCACACACTATACTAATTGTATTGGTCACACACATCTATACATCAAACTGCATGGATTTACACATTCTATCTATTCTATTCTAACCTGTCAGTGTGATTTTATTGTAGCCGCTTATGACTTGCCAGCTTTTCAAAGGACACCAGTGCATAAAAATCAGACAGCACTCGCATGATGCGAGTGCTGTGCGATTTTTTTCTCACACCCATTGACTTGCATTGAACTCGCTACTCGTTATGAATACCCAAGTATAAGGACCTACTTATTACGAGTATAGCAAGTCTGAATAATTCACTACTCGCTCATCCCTATGTATATCCTTTTGTTATTCTATCTTTTGCCTCATTTTCAACCTCTGCACTTTTTTTCTATATTAAATAAAAAAATTGTCTCTCATTGTTTTAACCCCTTATCCATTGGAGGTATTTGCGTATTTGTTTTTTCTCCCCTTCTTCCCAGAGCCATAACATTTTATATTGTTTGGTAAAAATGGCCATGTGAGGGCATGTTTTTTGCAGGACGAGTTGTACTTTTGAACAACACCATTGGTTTTAACATATCGCGATAAATTATCTGAGAGCAATTTTGAATAGGTTGAGAAAATATTAAGGTTTTTAAATATATAGGACCCCTAAAGTCACTCCAAACCTGTATATGTCCCTCAAGAAAAACTTTTGTACATTTCCTTGAAGAAAAAGTTAAAATTGCTGCTACATTTTTTTTTAACCTAAAAGAACATTTTATAAATGATGCTGATATGAAGCAGACACGTAAGAAATGTTATTTATGAACTTTTTTTTACTAGCTGTGTTTAAGAGATAATCATTCAAAGTTTGAAAATTGCTAATTTTCTTTACATTTTTGTCACATTTATGATATTTTTTATAAATAAACACAAAACATTTTGACCTAAATTTACTATTATCACAAATTGTAATGTGCCAGGAAAAAAACAATCTCAAAATCAATGGGATATGTAGAAGCATTTCAAAGTTTTTACCACATAATGTGCCATTGGTCAGATTTCAAAAATGTGGCCCTGTCACTAAGGTCTAAACAAAAACACCTGCAAAGGCTTCCTAAGCATTTAAAAAGGTCCCTTAGTCTGTTTCAGTTGGATCCACAATCATGTGGAAGACTACTGACTTGACAGATGTCCAGAAGGCAGTCATTGACACACTCCAGTAGGAGGGTAAGCCACAAATGGTCATTGCTAGTGTTGAGCGATACCGTCCGATACTTGAAAGTATCGGTATCGGAAAGTATCGGCCGATACCGGCAAAGTATCGGATCCAATCCGATACCGATACCTGATACCAATACAAGTCAATGGGACTCAAGTATCGGACGGTATTCCTGATGGTTCCCAGGGTCTGAAGGAGAGGAAACTCTCCTTCAGACCCTGGGATCCATATAAATGTGTAAAAGAAAGAATTAAAATAAAAAATATCGCTATACTCACCTCTCCGACGCAGCCTGGACCTCAGCGAGGGAACTGGCAGCGTTGTTTGTTTAAAATTCGCGCTTTTACTTGGTTACGTGAAGTCCCGGCTTGTGATTGGTCAGGGCGGCCATGTTGCCGGGACGCGGACCAATCACAGCAAGCCGTGACGAAATTACGTCACGGCTTGCTGTGATTGGTCCGCGTCCCGGCAACATGGCGCCGTGACCAATCATAAGCCGGGACGTCACTGGAGGCTGGACACGCGCGTTTTTTAAAATGCGCGCATGTCCAGCCTCCCGTGACGTCACGGCTTGTGATTGGTTAATGGCGGCCATGTTGCCGGGACGCGGACCAATCACAGCAAGCCGTGACGAAATTACGTCACGGCTTGCTGTGATTGGTCCGCGTCCCGGCAACATGGCGCCGTGACCAATCATAAGCAGGGACGTCACTGGAGGCTGGACACGCGCGCTTTTTAAAATGCGCGCGTGTCCAGCCTCCCGGCTTGTGATTGGTTGACCGCGGTATTTATTCTATTTATGTATTTATTCTTCTTTTTAAGATTTGAAAGCTAGAACGTCCATATCCATCACATTGATTTCTGGGCTATGAAAAGCCTCTTCAGTATTCCAAGAAGCCGCTGCACTATATCCATGCCAGTGCAACCTTCAGAGTGCTGTGCCACTGATGGAGCGTTGGCGCTGCATACTGAGCAGGACCTGGTGATTGATCTAGTAAATTAGAAATGCGTCTTAAAAAAAATGAGATTGACAAAGAAAGATGTAAGATTTTTTTCACAAAACTGAAAATCCGCATTTGAAAATGCGCGCGTGTCCAGCCTCCCGGCTTGTGATTGGTTGACCGCGGCGCAACCAATCACAAGCCGTGACGTCACGGGAGGCTGGACACGCGCGCATTTGAAAATAAGCGCGTGTCCAGCCTCCAGGCTTGTGATTGGTTGACCGCGGCGCAACCAATCACAAGCCGTGACGTCACGGGAGGCTGGACACGCGCGCATTTTAAAATAAGCGCGTGTCCAGCCTCCCGTGACGTCCCGGCTTGTGATTGGTCACGGCGGCCATGTTGCCGGGACGCGGACCAATCACAACGCCGGAACGTAATTTTAAAATCCTGCAGGACCTGAAATTACGTCACGGCTTGCTGTGATTGGTCCGCGTCCCGGCAACATGGCCGCCGCGACCAATCACAAGCCGGGACTTCACGTAACCAAGTAAATGCGCAAATTTTAAACAAACAACGCTGCCGGTTCCCTCGGTAAGGTGCAGGCTGCGTCGGAGAGGTGAGTATAGCAATATTTTTTATTTTAATTCTCTCTTTTACACATTTTTACATTAATGTTGTTTCGATAACGATACCCGATACCACAAAAATATCGGATCTCGGTATCGGAATTCCGATACAGCAAGTATCGGCCGATACCCGATACTTGCAGTATCGGAATGCTCAACACTAGTCATTGCTAAAGATTCTGGCTGTTCACAGAGTTCTGTATCCAAGCATATTAATGGAAAGTTCAGTGGAAGAAAAAAGTGTGGTAGGAAAAGGTGTACAAGCAACTGCGATAAGCGCAGCTGCTTGAGTCATTGCTTCAAGAGCCACCACACACAGATGAACTCAGGACATGGGCTACAAGTGGCTCATTCCTTGTGTCAAGCCACTCATGACCAATAGACAACTCCAGAAGTGTCTTACCTGGGCCAAGTAGAAAAATAACTGTATCGTTGCTCCGTGGTCCAAGGTGTTGTTTGAGGCACACAATTGAGGCACACAATTGAAGCTGCTTGAGGTCTAGTGTGAAGTTTCCACATTCAGTGATGGTTTGGGGAGCCATGTCATCTGCTGGTGTAAGTCCAGTGTATTTTTATAAAGATTAAAGTCAGCTGAGCTGTCTACCAGGAAATTTTACAGCACTTCTTGCTTACTTCTGCCGTCAAGCTTTTTGAAGATGGAAATTTCATTCTCCAGCAGGACATGGCACCTGTTCACACTGTCAAAAGTACCAATGCCTGGTTTAAAAACAACGGTATGACTGTGCTTGATTGGCCAGCAAACTTCCATCACCTTAACCTCCTAGAGAATCTATGGAGTATTGTCAAGATGAAGATGACAGACAGCAGACACCAGACCAGATGAGAGACCAAACAATGCAGATGAGCTGAAGGCTGCTATCAAAGCAACCTGGGCTTCCCTAACACCCGAGATAATGACTTTTGGGTTTTCATTAGCTGTAAGCCATAATCATCAATATTAACATAAATAAATACTTGAAATAGATCACTCTGTTTGTAATGACTCTATATAATATGAGTTTCACTTTTTTATAGAAGAACTGAAATAGATTAACTTTTTGATGATATTCTAATTTTGTGAGAACCACCTATAAATGTGCAGTGTGTGCATGTGTGTCTTAATATGCATATGTTTATTGGTGTGTTTGTGTATATATATATATATATATATATATATATATATATATATATATATACACTTCATGCATATATCAGAAAAGGGAGCTGTAGTAGCATGTTACAGTACATTGTAAATTTCATGCTGGTTTTTGACAAAATCAATGTGAAATTGAGCTACAAACTACATCCCGTTGATTTCAAAGTGAAATTTGTATTTTCATATACAGAATTATTTTTATTGACATCCTCATTAAAAATGTGGTAGAGAGTCAAATATAGATTAGCCCCATTAAATGTTCCCTCACGGATAATGACCGGACAACTAAATTTAACCACTCCCCTCAAATGAGATCTTAGTCAGAACCACACATTTGCGTTTCACTGACTGAGTATGGAATTCAAAGCTCAGATTGGCTACAGCCTTATAGGTATGTATAAAGTTGTTGAGTTTGGGTCAAGAGACTTCCGGTTGACACATGCATTCATGTACAGCCCATATCAGACCATGACACACAGATGATTGAATCCAACCTTATGAAAAGTATTCAGACTTGGTGCCTATGGCAGCACCAGTTATAAAAGGACAACCTTTACCTTTTTCTCAAACTAATAGTTTGGGTCTTCCCTCAGTGATTCTTTTGGACACTCAGACAACTCTTTCTTTCCTCACTGTTCCTGTGACGTTAGGTCTTATAACCATGTCACATGAGCACTGCAGCCAATCAGCGGCTGATTTACTAAATTTCTTAAGATGCTTCGTTTTTGAACCTTGATGCTTTCCTGCCTCATTACTGCAGCCCCCTGTATGGTCTTCTGTATAGCTCCCTCCATCTTCTCTTTTCTGTCTTCACCACCTTGTGTTGCTCTCTTCCTGCATCTTACCTCTGTATTGAAGATTCGGGCGTCAAGTAGGCCTCCACATAATTATGTGTTTGTTCTAAGATCTAGTAGTCTTCTCCTCAGATGATGTGTATTGTCACGTAAGAAGCGTACTTAATGCTAAAAGCCTCAGTTCAAATTGAAAATACAGGAAGTGGACATAGTGTGTATTATCATAGAAGCTGCGTAGAGGACCGGATTAAGAGCATGGCAGCTGGACAAATGACATGTATAGAGAGAAAGAGAAAAAAAAGCATTTACATAACTTCTTAATATGACTAAACCACACTTGGAAGTTATGGAATCATTTTGATAAAATACAAATCAATTTTATTAAACATACATGAAAACAATTAGCGCAAAAAGTATATAAGGGTTGAGATTGATTTAAGGGAACTAAGTGGCTGGACCCACAAATAACTATAACCAGCCACAGAAATATCAGATGATAAATTTCACATATATATCCGATTTGAAGCTGCTAAAAATCACAAAAGGGCATAAAGTGCAATCTGCATCTAACCATCATGAGGAATATAGAGAGCACTCTTAAATATATAATGTAATATAAAATATACAGTATATATAGAAATGTGGAAATCTACATAGATGTCGGCATCATATATATTTCAAGAGAGCCAAAGAAGAAAAATCTCATATGTCTCATCAACATCATAATTTTAGTGCATGTAATAAGAGAGTTAAAACAAATTCAGAAATCTTGTTCTCACCTGTATTGCTGCTTACTCAAAGTATAATGTGGACACCACTACGACCACACTGATACACATTTCGCACAAGGTGCTATCTGAAGAGAAATGTGTCACAATATGCGTTGAGGTGGGCATGCATGAGTATATAGTGTATATAAGTATAAGAACTGTATTTAAACATGTCTCCAAAGTGTACACAGTGGCATGTAAAAGTTTTGGCACCCCTGGTCAAAATTACTGTTATTGTAAACAGTTAAGCAAGTTGAAGAGGAAATGATCTCTGCAAGGCCTAAAGTTAAGGTTAACACATTTCCTTTGTATTGTAGGTAAAAACATATTTTTTTTGTCTTTTACATTTTAAAAATCACAAAAAGGAAAATGGGCTGATGAAAAAGTGTGGGCACCCTGCATGATTATTACCTAGTAGCACCCTCTTTTGCAAGTATCACAGCTTGTAAAGTCTGAGTTTTGCAATTCTTGTTTGAGGGATTTTAATCCATTCTTCCATAGAAAATTCTTCCAGTTCTCTCAGATTCCGTAGTCGCCTTGCATGCACTGCTCTTTTGAGGTCTAGCCACAGACTTTCAATGATGTTCAGATGAGGGGACTGTGAGGGCCATTTTAAAACCTTCAGCTTTTGAGGAAGTCTATTGTGGATTTTGACATGTATATAGCACCATTATCAATTTGTAGAAGCCATCCTCTTGTCACCTTCAGCTTTTTTACAGCTGGTGTTATGTTTGCATCAAGAATTTGGTGAAATTGTAATGAATCCAATCTTTCTTCTACCCATAAAATGTTCCCTGTGCCAATGGCTACAGCACAACCCCAATGCATGATTGATCCACCCCATGCCTAATGCTTGGTGAGATGTTATTTTCCAGACATTCTGTGCTCTTCTTTGTCTGCCCGTACATGTGAGCATTGTGGCCAAATGTTCTATTTTAAACTCATTGGTCCTTGTTTCCAAAATGCATCAGCTTGTTTAGATGTTCATTTACATGATTCTGAACCTGAATTTTATGGTGAGGACGCAGGAGAGATTTTCTTCTGATGACTCTCCTATGAAGGCCATATTTGTGCTGGTGTTTTTGAACAGTACAACAATGTTCCACAACTCCAAAGAATAATAGAATCATAGAATGGTAGAGTTGGAAGGGACCTCCTGGGTCATCTGGTCCAACCCCCTGCTCAAATCAGGATTCACTAAATCATCCCACACAGATGTCTGTCCAGCCTCTGTTTGAAGAATTCCAAGAAAGGAGAACTCACCACCTCTCGTGGCAGCCTGTTCCACTCATTGATCACCCTAACTGTCAAAAAGTTTTTTCTAATATCTAATCTGTGTCTCCTCCCATTCAGTTTCATCCCATTGCTTCTAGTCTTTCCTTGTGCAAACGAAAATAAGGATGCTCCTTCTATAATGTGACAGCCCTTGAGATATTTGTAGATAGCTATTAATTCTCCTCTCAGTCTTCTTTTTTGCAAGCTAAACATTACCGAAATCCTGTAACCGTTCCTCATAGGACATGGTTCGCAGACCGGTCACCATTCTAGTTACTCTTCTCTGAACTTGCTCCAGTTTGTTGATGTCTTTTTAAAAATCTGGTGCCCAAAACTGGACACAATATTCCAGGTGAGGTCTGACCAAAGAGAAGTAGAGGGCAATAATGACTTCATGTGATCTAGACTGTATGCTTCTGTTAATACATCCCAGAATCGCATTTGCCTTTTTTGCTGCTGCATCACACTGTTGACTCATGTTCAGTTTATAATCTAATAGTATACATAAGTCTTTTTCACATATGCTGTTGCTTAGCCCTATTCCTCCCATTCTGTATACGCTTTTTCCATTTTTATTGCCCAGATGTAGTACTTTGCATTTTTCCCTGTTGAAAACCATTGTTAGTTGCTACTCAATGTTCCAGTTTATTTATATGTTTTTGAATCCTCTTTATCTCTTCTCTAATATTAGCTATCCCTCCTAGCTTTGTGTCATCAGCAAATTTAATCAGTGTACCCTCAATTCCTTCATCTAAATCATTGATAAATATGTTGAACAATACAGGCCCCAGGACAGAACCCTGTGGTACCAAACTTGAGACATTTTTCCAACTGGATGTGCAGCCATTTATGATCACTCTTTGGGTCTGAACACCAGTTATAAATCCACCTAACAGTTGCCTTTTCCATTCGATACTTAGTCATTCTTTCAATAAGGATGGTGTGAGATACTTTGTCAAATGCTTTGCTAAAGTCAAGATATACTATATCTGTGGCATTTCCCTGATCCACCCAGTCAGTGTTTCTGTCATAGAAGAAAATTAAGTTAGTCAGACATGACTTATTAGTTACAAACCCATGCTGACTCTAGTTAATCACTTCATTCTTATCCAGGTACTTACATACATGTTGTTTAATAATTTGTTCAAAGATCTTTCCTGGTATGGAAGTCAGACTCACCGGCCTATTGTTCCCTGGGTCCACTTTCTTCCCCTTTTTGAAGATAGGAACAACATTTGATCTTCTCCAGTCTTCTGGGACTTCTGTTCTCCAAAAATTTTCAAAGATTATGGAGAGTGGTTCAAAATTTTCTTCTGCTATCTCCTTCAGTACTCTGGGGTGTAATTTATCTGGACCAGGAGACTTGAATTAATTTGTTAGCTAAGTGTTTCCTCAATATCTTTCTGTTTATAGATATCCTGGATTCTTCTATTCCTTTAATAGGACAGTAAAAATCAGTTGATGTTACAATGCCATTCTGAGAGAAAACAGATGCGAAATAGGAATTTAAAAGAGGCCTTCTCAATATCTTTTCTTACCATTTTATAATTTTCATGCTGTAAAAATCATATAGCATCTTTGACTTTTCTTTTACTTTTGACATATCCCAAAAATCCTTTTTTATTTCTTTTCTCATCTCTTTCAAGCCTTAATTCATTATCAGTTTTAGATAATATGATTCGTGCCCTGCAGGTTCTGCAGACAGCATTATATCCTTCTTTAGATATGCCTCCCTCTTATCATTTGATAAACATTCCTTTCTTCCAGTTTAGCATGTCTTTAAGTTCTGTGTTCATCCATCCTGGTTTCCTTAACTGTTTCGTATTCTTCCCTCTTTTTGGAATTGTTAAAGATTGTGCTTTGAAAATCTCAATTTTTCAAGATTTCCCATCCTTCCTGGACATTTTTGTCCTTAAGGATATCCAGCCATTGGATCCCTCCGATTCTCTTTTTGAGTCTCTTAACCCCTTCATGACCCAGCCTATTTTGAGCTTAATGACCTGGCCGTTTTATGCAATTCTGACCAGTGTCCCTTTATGAGGTAATAACTCAGGAACGCTTCAACAGATCCTAGCGGTTCTGAGATTTTTTTTTCGTGACATATTGGGCATCATGTTAGTGGTAAATTTAGGTCAATAATTTCTGCGTTTATTTGTGAAAAAAATGGAAATTTGGCGAAATTTAGCAAATTTCGCAATTTTCACATTTTGAATTTTTATTCTGTTAAACCAGAGAGTTATGTAACACAAAATAGTTAAAAAATTACATTTCCCACATGTCTACTTTACATCAGCACAATTTTGGAAACAACCTTGTTTTTTGCTAGGAAGTTATAAGGGTTAAAATTTGACCAGTGATTTCTCATTTTTACAACAAAATTTACAAAACCATTTTTTTTAGGGACCACCTCACATTTGAAGTCAGTTTGAGGGTTCTATATGGCTGAAAATATCCAAAAGTGACACCATTCTAAAAAATTCACCCCTCAAGGTGCTCAAAACCACATTAAAGAAGTTTATTAACCCTTCAGGTGTTTCACAGCAGCAGAAGCAACATGGAAGGAAAAAATGAACATTTAACTTTTTAGTCACAAAAATGATATTTAGCAACAATGTTTTTATTTTTCCAAGGGTAAAATGAAAAACTGGACCACAAAAGTTGTTGTCCAATTTGTCCTCAGTATGCATATACCTCATATGTGGGGGTAAACCACTGTTTGGGGGCATGGCAGGGCTCGGAAAGGAAGGAGCGCCATTTGACTTTTTGAATGAAAAATTGGCTCCAATCTTTAGCGGACACCATGCAGCGTTTGGAGAGCCCCCGTGTGCCTAAACATTGGAGCTCCCCCACAAGTGACACCATTTTGGAAACTAGACTCCCCAAGGAACTTATATAGATGCATAGTGAGCACTTTAAACCCCCAGGTGCTTCACAAATTGATCCGTAAAAATGAAAAAGTACTTTTTTTTAACAAAAAAATTTTTAGCCTCATTTTTTTCATTTCCATATAAGCAACAGGATAAAATGGATTCTAAAATTTGTTGGGCAATTTCTCCTGAGTACACCGATACCTCATATGTGGGGGTAAACCACTGTTTGGGCACATAGTAAGGCTCGGAAGGGAAGGAGTGCCATTTGACTTTTTGAATGAAAAATTATCTCCATCGTTAGCAGACACCATGTCGCGTTTGGAGAGCCCCTGTGTGCCTAAACATGGGAGCTCCCCCACAAGTGAAACATTTTTGAAACTAGACCCCGCAAAGAACTTATCTAGATGCATAGTGAGCACTTTAAACCCTCAGGTGCTTCACAAATTGATCCGTAAAAATGAAAAAATAATTTTTTTTCACAAAAAAATTTTTTAGCCTCAATTTTTTCATTTTCACATGGGCAACAGGATAAAATGGATCCTAAAATTTGTTGGGCAATTTCTCTTGAGTACGCCTATACCTCATACGTGGAGGTAAACCACTGTTTGGGCGCACGGCAAGTCTCGGAAGGGAAGGCGCGCCATTTGACTTTTTTAATGGATAATTAGCTCCAATCATTAGCGGACACCATGTCGTGTTTGGAGAGCCCCTGTGTGCCTAAACATTAGAGCTCCCCCACAAGTGACCCCATTTTGGAAATTAGACCCCCCAAGGAACTTATCTAGATGCATAGTGAGCACTTTAAACCCCCAGGTGCTTCACAGAAGTTTATAACGCTGAGCCGTGAAAATAAAAAATAATTTTTCTTTCCTCAAAAATGATTTTTTTAGCCAGGAATTTTTTATTTTCCAAAGGGTAACAGGAGAAATTGGACCCCAAATTTTGTTGTACAGTTTGTCCTGAGTACGCTGATACCCCATATGTGGGGGTAAACCACTGTTTGGGCATATGGCAGGGCTCGGAAGGGAAGGCATGCCATTTGGCCTTTTGAATGGAAAATTAGCTCCAATTATTAGCAGACACCATGTCACGTTTGGAGAGCACCTGTGTGTCTAAATATTGGAGCTCCCCCCAAAAGTGACCCCATTTTGGAAACTAGACCTCCCAAGGAGCTAATCTAGATGTGTGGTGAGCACTTTGAACCCCCAAGTGCTTCACAGAAGTTTATAACACAGAGCAGTGAAAATAATAAATAAGTTTTCTTTCCTCAAAAATAATTTTTTTAGCCCAGAATTTTTTAATTTTCCCAAGGGTAACAGGAGAAATTTGACACCAGTAGTTGTTGTCCAGTTTCTCCTGAGTACGCTGATACCCCATACGTGGGGGTAAACTACTGTTTGGGCACACGTTGGGGTTCAGAAGGGAAGTAGTGACGTTTTGAAATGCAGACTTTGATGGAATGCTCAGCGGGTGTCACGTTGCATTTGCAGAGCCCCTGATGTGCCTGAACTGTAGAAACTCCCCACAAGTGACCCCATTTTGGTAACTAAACCCCAAAAGGAACTTATCTAGATGTGTGGTGAGCACTTTGAACCCCCAAGTGCTTCACAGAAGTTTATAACGCAGAGCCGTGAAAATAATAAATAAGTTTTCTTTCCTCAAAAATAATTTTTTAGCCCGCAATTTTTTATTTTCCCAAGGGTAACAGGAGAAATTGGACTCTAAAAGTTGTCCAGTTTCTCCTGAGTACGCTGGTACCCCATATGTGGGGGTAAACCTCTGTTTGGGTACACATCGGGGCTTGGAAAGGAGAGAGCACCATTTGACTTTTTCAATGCAAGATTGGCTGGAATCAATGGTGGCTAGTGTTGAGCGATACCTTCCGATATTTGAAAGTATCGGTATCGGATTGGATCGGCCGATATCCAAAAAATATCGGATATCGCGGATACCGATACCCGATACTAATACAAGTCAATGGGACACAAATATCGGAAGTGATCCTCGATGGTTCCCAGGGTCTGAAGGAGAGGAAACTCTCCTTCAGGCCCTGGGATCCATATTCATGTAAAAAATAAAGAATAAAAATAAAAAATATGGATATACTCACCCTCGGACGAGCCCTGGCTGTCACAGCTGCAAGCGTCTGCCTCCATTCCTAAGAATGCAGTGAGTGAAGGACCTTCGATGATGTCGCGGTCACGTGAGCGGTCACCTGAGCGGTCACGCGACCAATCACAAGACCGTGACGTCATCGCAGGTCCTACACTCACTGCATTCTTAGGAACGGAGGCTGCCGGTTGCACCGTTGTGAGCCAGGGGCCATCGGTGGGTGAGTATATCCATATTTTTTATTTTTGTTCTTTATTTTTTACATGAATATGGATCCTGATCCCGAATCCCGATATCGCAAAAATATCGGAACTCGGTATCGGAATTTCGATACAGCGAATATCGGCCAATACCCGATATTTACAGTATCGGAATGCTCAACACTAATGGTGGTGCCATGTCGCGTTTGGAGACCCCCTGATGTGCCTAAACAGTGGAAACCCCTCAATTCTAACTCCAACACTAACCCCAACACACCCCTATCCCTAATCCCAACCCTAACCACAACCCTAACCCCAACACACCCCTAACCCTAGTCTTAACCCTAATTCCAACCCTAACCCTAAGGCTATGTGCCCACGTTGCGGATTTGTGTGCAGATTTTTCCGCACCGTTTTTGAAAAATCTGCAGGTAAAACGTACTGCGCTTTACCTGCGGATTTACCGCAGATTTCCAGTGTTTGTGTGGATTCCTATTATGGAGCAGGTGTAAAACGCTGCAGAATCCGCACAAAGAATTGACATGCTGCGGAAAATACAATGCAGCATTTCCGCGCTTTATTTTCCACACCATGGGCACAGCGGATTTGGTTTTCCATAGGTTTACGTGGTACTGTAAACGTCATGGAAAACTGCTACGAATCCGCAGCGACCAATCTGCTGTGGATCCGCAGACAAATCCGCACCGTGTGCACATAGCCTAATTCTAACCCTAATTCCAACCCTAGCCCTAATTCTAACCCTAACCCTAATTGTAACCCCAACCCTAATGGCAACCCTAATGGCAACCCTAATTCTAACCCTAGCCCTAATTCTAACCCTATCCCTAAGTGCAACCCTATCCCTAAGTGCAACCCTATCCCTAAGTGCAACCCTAACCCTAAGTGCAACCCTAAGTGCAACCCTAGCCCTAAGTGCAACCCTAAGTGCAATCCTAAGTGCAATCCTAACCCTAAGTACAACCCTAAGTGCAACCCTAACCCTAAGTGCAACCCTAACCCTAAGTGCAACCCTAACCCTAAGTGCAACCCTAACCCTAAGTGCAACCCTAACCCTAACCCTACCCCTATCCCTAACCCTACCCCTAACCCTAACCCTAAGCCTACCCCTAACCCTAGTTCTAACCCTAATCCTAACGGAAAAAAATATATATATTTTCTGTATATTATTATTGTTCCTACCTATGGGGGTGATAAAGGCGGGGGTTTATTTACTATTTTTTTATTTTGATCGCTGTGATAGAACCTATCACAGCGATCAAAATGTACAGGGAACGAATCTGCCGGCCGCAGATTCGGCGGGCGCAAAGTGAATGCGCCCGCCATTTTCCAAGATGGCGGCGCCCATGCGAGAAGACCGAGGACAGCAGGAGGGACACCGGGACTAGCTACGTATGGGGGGTACCATCGGACAGTGGGGGGGAGGCAGAGGGGAGGACGGGGGAGGGTTGGAGGGGAGAGGAAGGCGCTTAGGACAGGATGGAGTGGTAGGGAACACTGACGGCGGCTGCAGATCGCTGCCGTCAGTCGGTGGGGGGGCCAGATCGGCGTCTCCAGACATGGCCGATGCTATTGCAGCATCGGCCATGGCTGGATTGTAATATTTCACCAATTTTCATATGTGAAATATTACAGATTGCTCTGATTGGCTGTTTCACTTTTAACAGCCAATCAGATTGATCGTAGCCACGGGGGGCGAAGCCACCCCCCTTGGCTGAAGTACCACTCCCCCTGTTCCTGTAGGTCGGGTTAAATTGGAGTTAACCCTTTCACCCGGCCTGCAGGAACGCGATCATTCTGTGACACAGCATATGCGTCACAGGTCGGATTGGCACCGACTTTCATGATGCATACGCTGTCACAGGTCAGGAAGGGGTTAAAATCTGCCTTTCTGAAATCCAACCTTGAAGTCTGTGAGTCTTCACAGGTCTTCCTCCTCTAGTTATCCAAAATTCTAAAATAGCATGGTCACTACCTCCTAGGATCCCAGCTACTCTTACCTACTCAACCATTTCCTCACTGTTTATAAGAATTAGATCCAAGGTAGCAGATCGCCTTGTTTTCGCCCCTACCTTTTGGAAGATAAAGTCAGCAAGCAAGGATAAGAATTTGCTTGACCTGTTTGCTTGACCACTATGTCTTATTTTTTGGAGAACTTGGCCATTTGATGCATAAAGAGTTTATCCATATCTTCAGCTTGGACAGGCGGCCTGCAGAAAATGTCTACAATGGTGTCCTTTCTGTTGTTCTCTCCTTGGATTCTTACCCAAATAGTTTCCACAGAACTCCCTGTCTCTGAAGCTTCAATCTCTGTGCAGATATACGCTTTTCTAACATAGAATGTGACACCTCCTCCGCGTTTATCAAGTCTATTTCTTCCAATTAAGTTGTATTCTTCTAGCCTTGTATTCCAATCAAGTGTATCGTCCCTCCAAGTTTCAGTGATTGCAATGACATCATGTTTCTTCTCCTGTGTTAGTAATTCCAATTCTTCTTGTTTGTTGCCCATGCTTTGTACATTTGTATAGAAACAATTTACTTTGTGATTGGTTTCTCTTCCTCCAATATTTTTATTATTTAGATTTTTTGTCTTTGTTCTTCCTTTCCACTTCTAATAGCAGCGTTCTCAATAGTATTTGTCAGGTGTATGGCTTTTTCTGGCCTTTTTCTTCGCTTCCCACATTGTTCTAGTTTACAGCTCTCCTGATGAGTACAGCAAGACAACTTCCAAATATGTTTTCCAGTCTTTATAAGGTGCACCCCATCTCTAGCAAGCAGTCCATCATATAGCTAATTCACTCCATAATCCAGAAATCTAAATCCTTGCTGATGGCACAATCGACGTAGCCAGTTATTCACCTGCAGAATCTTATTCCACCTCCTTGTTCCATGGCCATCCACTGAGAAGATGGAAGAGAAGACCACTTCCGCTCCCAGTTCTTTCACTTTCTTACCTAAGTTTTCAAAGTCACTGCAGATGGCTTCCAGGTCGTTTCTTGCAGTGTCATTTGTCCCCACATATATTAGCAGGAATAGGTGGTAGTCTGTAGGTCTGAAAAGTCTTCATATCCTGTCAGACACATCTTTAATATTTGCACCTGGAAGACAGCACATTTCTCTTGAGGTTATATCCAGTCTGCAGATAGCGGCCTCTGTTCCTCTCAACAGGGAATCCCCCATGACCACAACTCTCCGTTTCTTCTTCACAACATTTTTCTTTCTCCATCCAGGAGGACTCTGAGGGCATACAAGGTTGTTCTTTGTGGGTAAAGTCTTATCTTGATGTATTTCTTCATCATTCTTCTGTGTGAGAGCCTGGTACTGGTTCCTCAGCAGTATGGGTGCTGACTGCCTCCTGATCCTCCTGCTTCTCTGTGTCACATGCTTTTATTTCTTTGTTTCTTCAGGTGAACTTCAAGTTTCTTCTCTTTCTGTAACATGAAGACATAATTCTGCTCTAAGAACTCTTCACCTTCCTTAATGATTTCTTTCTTAATGAACAGTACAACAATGTACCACAATTCCAGAGTCTGCTAAATTTTTCTGAAGGTCTTTTCCAGTCTAATGGTGATTCTGATTTGTCTCTCTAGTAATCCTACGAGTAGCTTTCACTGAAATTGTACCTATCTTGACTTCCAATATTTCTGTTAACTGCCATTTCTTAATAATATTATGAACTGAGGAAAGGGCATCTTGAAAACACTTTGCTATTGTCGTATAGCCTTCAACTGCTTTGTGGGTCTCCACCATTTTCTTTTTCAGACTGCTAGGTAGCTGCTTAGAACAACCCTTGGCTGCTGTTTTTTGGCACAAGGTAAGAGGAGACTGGGTTTTTATAAAGCTGGGAAATTTGCATCACCGGGCCTTTCCTAATTATGATAGTGAACAAGCCTTAACTCGAACAGGCTACATAAGGTCTGCAACCTTTGTTAAAGTTATATCAGCATACAAATCTCCAGGGGTGCCAAACTTTTGCATCTGCCCATTTTCCTTTCTGTAATTTTTAAAATGTAAAAAATGAAAAAAAAAATATTTTTTTGTCTAAACTACAAAGGAAATGTGTCATCTTTAACTTTAGGCCTTTTAGAGATAATTTAATCTTCAACTTGCTTAACTTTTGACCAGGGGTGCCCAAACTTTTACATCTCACTGTATACTATGCTTTTTTGTATCTCTTGAAATCTGTTAACAAAGCTAATCATGTTGGATGGGAGTAAAGAAGTGTGTAAGAAAAAGTTTAGTGAAATCTGTAAATATAATAATAAAGATGTGTAATCTGTATGTGTGATTGACATGATATTGAATAAAATAATCAATATAGTAATTATCTTATTTATAAGAAAATGTGTAAGTATTAACATAAAGATATAGAAAAAAATAATGCTGTGTGATAGGAAATTATTGCATAATAAAAAATGAAAGTAGTTGTTTTTCTAAAAGATAATTTATTTTATAAAAATCTATAAAATTGGGGAATATTGGTAAAATTAATTTAATTTAGGAGAATTGTGTGTTAATGATCCTAAAATACAATAACTATACTAGATACAGCATATATACATTACTTGTATCGGAGTGGACCCCATGGGAAAGAGATCTCTCCATATGAACTTCTTGCTGAGAGTGAGAGTGGGATTCTCCATCTTTGAACCTGCCAAAAGGAGGGGCTTTCTTTTATTAACTCTTAATGTAGGTCATAGTGTGTAGAGCCAGAGGAGTATAGCAATTAGAGGGAAAAGGAATGTAAAAAAAGACAATAGGAGGGAGAATAAAATAAAAGTAATATATATATAAACAGTGAGGCTGAGAGAAGAGAAGTGGAGATGGAGAAATAGTAGAAAGGAAAGATGTCGGATGAATCGAGAAAGATGTCTGATTAATATCAGGAGGAATAGTTGGATGGTAGAGGGGTAGAAAGGCAGAAATGAAAAAAAAAGGACAAATTTGATATGGAGTTGAGATTGCGAGAAGAAAGGCATGAGAGCAGAGAGGAAGTTTAAAGAGTATGGTGTGTAGGTGCAGAATAGTATGAGGTAGGTGAGAAACTTTGTATATTAGTATACTGCTTATAAAGATATTGTGAGAATAAAACTAAATATGGTGTATGTGTGTTGTTCTAGAGAAAGAAAAGTAATAAGGGATAGGGGTTGTTTTTCCCTGATTTGAGGGGGGAGGCTAGAAAAAATGATGCTAGTAAATCTATGAAGTATTCACGGAATGTGTTCACTGAAAAGGGCAGTGCAAATTAATTAAATTAATGTTTTTTGTGAGGAAGAAATTGCTAATAAATTATATTAAACCTGATGTGTGGATGTTTAATTATTATGTTTGGTGATGAGTCAGGGGAACAGGTACTGTTCAAAGCACTAATTTGTAAATGAATTACAAAACATAATACATTTTGTTAAAATTTCCTTACTCTGCAGAAGAAAAATGACATAATTCTTAACTGATTCTTTGGGAGTGCGTAAACTTTCACACCTATACTTGGTACACTAATGGACTTAGCTGCTCCTTTTTGTATGTTGATGCTCTTGATGCTTGTATCACAGATTAAAAATGGATAGCGAGAAACTCAAGTATGTAATGTGACAGTATGAGATATTATTTTACTAATGGAAGATCTTGAAAATGTAACATTCAACTTGTGACACTTTATCATCTACTAAAACCTTTTTTATATGTACTGAGGTGTTTGTTTTACATATCGTTAATTGTTTGTATGAAATTAATGGTTGTTTATGTTCAATAAATGGTTAGAAAACCAATTGCTCCACACTAGTCTTTGATTATTCAAGATTCATTTAAAGATGTTTAGCTATAATTAATTTACTAAGAGAACTTCAAAAACAGTTCTTTAATATGAGAGGTACTATTTCTAAACTTCAAGACTAATAGGCTGCACAAAAAATAGATTTTTTAAATAAAATTTAAATGATATTTTCTTGTAATTTATTTTTTTTATACATTTTTCTATATTATCTGAGAAGGATACAAATACATCTTTAGTACTCTGCATTAGATTTTACCTTAGCATATTGTTTCTTAGTAGTTTCTAGTCCCATATTCTAATTCTTAAGTTATCAATGTAGAGTATTTGTAAAATGTACTTGTCATTTTTTTTTTAGGGGGAGAGGGATAGGAAGTAACGTTAAATGGTTTAAGTTTTAATTTGTAGCAAAAATATTAAAAAAATTAAAAAAAGCAATGCAAAATAAAAATGGGAAATAGATAGTAATTCTCAATTTGCATTGACTAGTATTTTTGGAAGCAGTATTAAAATGTTAAAAGTGTTTTCGCTTGCTTGACTCATTCACGATTCTGCACTTGTACAAAAAAAATTAATAAAAAGTAACAATAGCATAAATTTTTGAGTCTTGGTATTGACCATTTTAAGGGAAAAAAATTAAAGCATGTTTTTTAAAACATATACTATAGACATATTGATTGTATAACCCCAAAATAAAAAATTTGATCATCTTGTTCATTTCACCAAACTGCAGTTAGCAATAAGAAAAACCAGCCTTCCTGTTTTAAAAGCTTCAGGCAGATGGTGTCCTTCATTTTGGCAGTATGCACTGATAACACACAAGCAAGAACCCATTTCAAGGGCAATAATTCTTGTTCTTCAAGAAAACATGACAAGCCAGCTGTTTATCTTGGCAGAAGGTCTAAATAGTGTCCCTTCCACATTTTAAGGTCACAAATTGTTTCATTTTTTTTTCTTAAGTTGCCACTATTTTATCAATATCTTTAGACAATGGCAAGCAATATATATAGTAGCTTGCATTATACACTCAGTAATGCATGTTGGCTGTGTAAAATGAGACGGGAATAGAGAAATAAAATAGTAACACTAATTCAGTCCTGAGTAGCATGACATTTTCATTCAGGGCTAACAATGTCTTTTCTCAATTTGCTGGTTCTCTCAGAATGACTAGTGCATGACCTACACTAAAAAGTTAATTACTATCTTATGAGATTGGCTCTAGTGTGTGTTGGGGGATCAGACCTTGGATGGCAGATATCTACTTCACAACTCTACATAAGGACAGCTTCCAAGCTGAAATTTGAGTTCCTTATGAGAGAATATAATATTAAAAATATTTATTAGTGTTTTATATGCCTAAAAAATAGAAAACTCAAATAAAATGTTTTATTCAACAGTACTACAATTGGAAAAATGTACCTAAATAAAACACATGGATATCTCAGAAGATTCGATACATTCATTTTAAATTGTTGTATTTCAAAGAAAGTGGCTTAATTCCAAAAAATATGATGGATCCTTTATTTATAAGGCTATTACTTTACTCTTTATCCGTTTCTGGTTGTACAAGTAATTAAGTTAGTTTGAAGATTTTCTACTGACAAAAAAAATTAGATGATCTTTGGAAACAACTAGCAATGTTTAACCCCTTCACGTCATGGCCAACCAATATTTTAGCTTTGTCTTTTCCTCCCCTTCATCCAAGAGTCAGACCTTTCTTTACTTTTACGTCCACATAATCATATGGCAGTGATAAGATTATGCATTGAGGATGGGAAAGACATAAACAATCAGGTGAATAATTTCTAGATTTTATATTTATTATGCTCTTGGGTCTGAACAGACCCAAAAACATAATAAGGGATATAATTTTAACTTCTCTGCAAAGTTTCACAGGAAAATCCGTGCGAATAGACAAAATCAAAATTTGGCTAGTGTTTATATCTGTTGTATAAAGAAAAACTGAAATGAGGTTGGAATTCTATTATGCATTTCATAGACTATAACATAACGTTGTAAAGTCAACAGGATTCTATGTGTCCTTTTTTATTTCTCTTTGAATATGTAATCGTAAAGTAAATTACATTTGTCATGAATTGCCTTGGAATGATTGCTTCTGAGATGCTTGTCAATAGAATATTGTAAGAACAAAGCTGTTTTGGTTTAAATGTTTTCTTTTTGTAGAAATGTAGTTGTGCACACATTATTATTCTAATGTACCAAGGTGAATACAGAGTTTGTTTCTCATGAAAGTATAGGTGAGCACATTTTAGGAAATTCAAATTTGCCAACAAATTTTAGCAAACGTTTGATTTGTGGAGAATAACTGTGAGCCCTCGCGGGCAGGGTCCTCTCTCCTTCTGTACCTGTTAGTGCCTTGTTTTGCTCATGTTTGTTGTATTTGTCTATATTTGCCCCCTTTTCACATGTATAGCGCCATGGAATAAATGGCACTATAAAAGTGTATAATAATAATAATAATAATAATAATAAAAAATTTCAATAATAGATAGCTTGTAATTGGTTATAAAATGCACATGGGGAGAGCACAGGGAGAACTTAATTGACCATCAGAGCATACCATTTATAGGGGAGAAAGAGAGGACCCTTCCGACCATAAGAGTACATACAATTTACAGAAAGAAAGAGTGCCTTGCTAACCATAACAGCTGGTCATAAAAGTTTACAATGTGCAGGAGAGAGAGGATCCAACATACCATGAGTGTTTACACATTTCAAAAGAGAGAGACTTAACCAATAATCCTGAGATGGAAAATAACTCTGTCATTGAAACTATGCTCCATTGGGAACTATTCATTTTTGATTGCATAAGTACTGACCACAAGAGATGAGTGAATATTTAAGTTCGGAATACAATTACCAAATTTGCATTATTCGGCGATTAATACATAGAATATTCCCCAAACACAGCTGAATGCTATTGATGTCAATGGGAGGCAAAATCAAAACACATGCACAACACCTTATAAGGGCCTCAAATGCTGCAAAAACACATCAAATGAGGGATAGGAAAGTGGCCTCAATTCACCCACAGTACAAATTGTAGCATGGCACTGCAACAATCAGCCAGGCATGAGGTATAGGGGTCTGGGACAGAAGTTACAGCTTTCAATTGAACGTCACAGTAAGATGAGCGAGTGAGGGATTGGTGTAGGCCTCCTTTGCTGGGAACCCTGATACCACATGCAACACCTCTACCTACTTTCATGCTGAGCCACACTAAGGTGGCACAAATATCAGTTTCGCAGACTACCATTGTCATAAAAATTTGAGGATAGTAATATGGGTAGTTGGGTCCTGGGAAGTGGAGGTCCAATGGTCTCGGAGGCCTACTGCTACAGGCAACATGCATGAAGGAGACCCAACCAGGAGCGTTCACATTTCCAAAAAAATATTGGCAGACACCAGCAAAGTGGTATCAATTTTACCACAGTAGAAATAGTACAGTAGGGATCGACAGTTCTTCCACTACACCCAAACCAGCAGATGGACACCCAACTAGGAGTTTTCACATTTCCAAATGTTATTGGCAGACAATACCAAAGTGGCATCAATTTCACCACAGTATAGTTAGTATAATAGGGACCAACACGTTTTCCACTTTGTCCAATTCAGCAGATGGATACCCAACCTGGAGTTTTCACAGTTTAAAAATGAGGGCCTGATATCATCGAAGTGGAATAACTGTCACGAGAATAGAAATAGTATAATTGGGACTGATACATCTTCCACTATAGCTAACCCAGCTGATGAAGACTAACGATGACTATTCAAATTTCAACAAATTTGTGTTAATAACAGCAGCAGCAGCCAAAGCAGGCATAAAAGCCACACTAAAGATATCATAAAGTGCAGTTACATGACATTAATGCATCACAATAAAAATGCAATATCACGTAATCTGTAAAGTCTGCGATTGGGTTGCAAAAGTCCATGGAGATCCATGACTTGTTCATCTTGATGAAAGTTAGGCAGTCTACACTTTCAGGGGACAGACAGCTGCGCTTATTCATCAGGACACCACCAGCAGCGTTGTAGACACGTTCTGACAGAACTCTGGATTTCCGGCATGATAAAACCTCCAAGGCGTGTGAGGTGAGCTCAGTCAGTTTATAAGACCAAAATGTGAAGGGGTCCAAACCCTCCCTGTTGATACTGATATTAAGTTCTGTCACGCTGCAGCTATTCAGGATGGTGCAAGCTCCACTAGATGGCAATATAGTGGAGGGAGGACAGCAAGTCTGCCAGAACAGACCTGCAGCACTGCAGCGAGGCTACCACCAGGTGGCAGCAGAGAAGTCAAACAAGCCAGGTCAAAACCAAGAGAGTAACGCAGTACAAAGGGAAAACACAAAATACAGAGTCATAGGGAAGCCAGAGTGTCAATACCAGTCAGAAGCCAAAGTATCAGAAGCAAGAGACAAAGTCAAGTCAGAATCAAAGCCGCGTCAAACACCGGGAAATACAAATACAAATGGGAACACTAAATCCGGACGGGGAGAGAGGAGGGAACAGACACGAGCGAAGTCAGCTAAAGCAGCAGGACAAATTAGGGTAACCCCAGAGTCAGATACTCATGCCAAAGGCAAAAAAATATAACTGACATCGCCTGCAGGATGCAGCAGAGACAAATAGAAAAACCTGAACCCAAAATGAGGCAGAGCAAAGCTAATGCCTGACATGACCAGACACGGAAAGGAGTAGACAGGATTGAAAACCCAGCCTGGATCATGACAGTACCCTCCTCTCAAGAGGGGGCCACCAGATCCCCAGGTTTCCCAGGGTAATGTGCATGAAATGCCAGAACCAATCAATCAGCATGGACAGATCGCGTCAAGACCCAAGAACGATCCTCAGGATCATAACCCCTCCAATGGACGAAGTACTGAAGTGAACTGCAAACCATCCGAGAGTCAACAATCCTTTCAACTTCATACTCATTTTGACCGCTCACCAGGACAGGAGGTGGAGGGGATGGAGACCCAGCAGAAGAAGGTACACATGACACTTTTTCTCCTACCAGCAACTTAGATCCCACAGATCGTCGCTCATAAGCAAAATGTTTTTGTTTGCCCAGAGCCACCCCAATGTTCTTCCGAACCTCCCTCCATGCCACCTACAACCGTTGAACCGCCGAAATAGCCCTTGGACACCCCGAATCCTGTCTGGAAAATTCACCGAAATGGGGGTGACAATCGTAGTTACAGTAGAACGAAGAGGTGCCAGTGGACTGATTAACCTGATTATTAAATGCGAACTCAGCCACAGGCAGGGAAGAGCATCAATCATCCTGCCCAGACGCGGCAAGACACAGCAAAATTTGTTCAAGTGGCTGATTGGTCCGCTCAGTCTGACCGTTAGTTTTGGGATGATAGGCTGAGGAGAAAGTCAACTCAATACCCACTCTCATACAAAAAGCCCTCCAGAACCTGAACACAAATTGCACTCCTCAATCAGAAACCAAATTCAGAGGCACACCATGCAACTACACAACATGTTCAATAAATAACTTGGATAAAGTTTCAGCATTAGGTAGTCCTGCCAAAGGTACAAAATGCACCTGTTTAGTAAATCTGTCAACCACCACCCAAACCATAGTCTTGCCATTGGAAGGAGGTAGATCAGTGATAAAATCCATGGACAAATGAGTCCAGGATACAGTGGGGCAAAAAAGTATTTAGTCAGTCAGCAATAGTGCAAGTTCCACCACTTAAAAAGATGAGAGGCGTCTGTAATTTACATCATAGGTAGACCTCAACTATGGGAGACAAACTGAGACAAAAAAATCCAGAAAATCACATTGTCTGTTTTTTTATCATTTTATTTGCATATTATGGTGGAAAATAAGTATTTGGTCAGAAACAAACAATCAAGATTTCTGGCTCTCACAGACCTGTAACTTCTTCTTTAAGAGTCTCCTCTTTTCTCCACTCATTACCTGTAGTAATGGCACCTGTTTAAACTTGTTATCAGTATAAAAAGACACCTGTGCACACCCTCAAACAGTCTGACTCCAAACTCCACTATGGTGAAGACCAAAGAGCTGTCAAAGGACACCAGAAACAAAATTGTAGCCCTGCACCAGGCTGGGAAGACTGAATCTGCAATAGCCAACCAGCTTGGAGTGAAGAAATCAACAGTGGGAGCAATAATTAGAAAATGGAAGACATTCAAGACCACTGATAATCTCCCTCGATCTGGGGCTCCATGCAAAATCCCACCCCATGGGGTCAGAATGATCACAAGAACGGTGAGCAAAAATCCCAGAACCATGCAGGGGGACCTAGTGAATGAACTGCAGAGAGCTGGGACCAATGTAACAAGGCCTACCATAAGTAACACACTACGCCACCATGGACTCAGATCCTGCAGTGCCAGACGTGTCCCACTGCTTAAGCCAGTACATGTCCGGGCCCGTCTGAAGTTTGCTAGAGAGCATTTGGATGATCCAGAGGAGTTTTGGGAGAATGTCCTATGGTCTGATGAAACCAAACTGGAACTGTTTGGTAGAAACACAACTTGTCGTGTTTGGAGGAAAAAGAATACTGAGTTGCATCCATCAAACACCATACCTACTGTAAAGCATGGTGGTGGAAACATCATGCTTTGGGGCTGTTTCTCTGCAAAGGGGCCAGGACGACTGATCCGGGTACATGAAAGAATGAATGGGGCCATGTATCGTGAGATTTTGAATGCAAACCTCCTTCCATCAGCAAGGGCATTGAAGATGAAACGTGGCTGGGTCTTTCAACATGACAATGATCCAAAGCACACCGCCAGGGCAACGAAGGACTGGCTTCGTAAGAAGCATTTCAAGGTCCTGGAGTGGCCTAGCCAGTCTCCAGATCTCAACCCTGTAGAAAACCTTTGGAGGGAGTTGAAAGTCCGTGTTGCCAAGCGAAAAGCCAAAAACATTACTGCTCTAGAGGAGATCTGCATGGAGGAATGGGCTAACATACCAACAACAGTGTGTGGCAACCTTGTGAAGACTTACAGAAAACTTTTGACCTCTGTCATTGCCAACAAAGGATATATTACAAAGTATTGAGATGAAATTTTGTTTCTGACCAAATACTTATTTTCCACCATAATATGCAAATAAAATGATAAAAAAAACAGACAATGTGATTTTCTGGATTTTTTTTGTCTCAGTTTGTCTCCCATAGTTGAGGTCTACCTATGATGTAAATTACAGACGCCTCTCATCTTTTTAAGTGGTGGAACTTGCACTATTGCTGACTGACTAAATACTTTTTTGCCCCACTGTATATGCAGAATTGGCAATGGCACCAATTCCCTGGCCGTCCGGTTATGGGAAGCTTTAGCATGGGCATACGTATCTCATGCAGACACAAACAGCGATGTCAGAAGACAAGGTGGACCACCAGTACAGTCTAGCAATAGCTCTCCGAGTGGCTGAGAATCCAGGATGCCCACTGAGAGCAGAGTCATGGAACTCCCGGAGAACACTCAACCGATGCTGAACAGGGATGAAGAGCCTGTAATCAGGCAATAACTGAGGAGCAAGAGATGGAGCTTACAACTCGGAGGACACCCCAGCAATGACCACTCCATGCTGACGAATGGAGGAAGGAGGTTCGGGAGGTGATATTGAATCCAAACTGTGAGGCAAGACATAGGCCTTTTTGACCTCTCTCTAAATGTAACGTTTATGGTTGTGGTAAAAAAGTTCAATTTTGGTCTCATCACTTCAAATGACCTTGTTCCAGAAGTTTTGAAGCTTGTCACTTTGCTGTTTTGCATATTGTAGGCAAGATACTTTGTGGCATTTGCACAGTAATGGCTTTCTTCTGGCGACTCAAACATGCAGCTCATTTTTCTTCAAGTCCCTCCTTATTGTCATCTTGAAGCAGCCACACCGCTAGTTTTCAGAGAGTCCTTTAATTCAGCTGATGTTATTTGTGGGTTTTTCTTTGCATCCCAAACAATTTTCCTGACAGTTGTGGTTGACATTTTTGTTGGTCTACCTGACCATAGTTTTGTTTTTACAGAGCCCCTGATTTTCCATTTATTAATCACAGTTTGAATACTGCTGACTGGCATTATCACTTATTTTGATATCTTTTTGTATTGCTTTCCTGTTTTATACAGTTCAAATACCTTTTCCCGTAGATCCATTGACAATTATTTTGCTTTCCATATGACTCACAATCCAGAAACATCAGTGGCTGAATTAAATATGTAAGAGTCCGTCTGGAACCCAGAAACTCACTCAGCTTTTATACACACACACTGATTACAAGCAAACAGGTCACAGGTGAGGATGTTACCTTTAGTAGCCATTTGTGTCAACTTCTGTGCATGATATCAGGCCAAAATCACCAAGGTATGTAAACTTTTGATCAGGGTCATTTGGATGTTTTAGGTTGTCATTATGATTTAAAAAAAGAAAACACAGTAGTTTGACAATAAATGGCTTCACGCAACCACCAACCATGAGTGGATACAAAGTTTTGGTGTTATCATTATTATTATTATACTCTCTGAAAAAAGGCCAGGAAAGCAAAAATTCTGTTGGGTCATGTAAGCTTTTGAGCATAACTGTATATATATATATATATATATATATATATATATATATATATATATATATATATATATATATACAGTGCAGACCAAAAGTTTGGACACACCTTCTCATTTAAAGATTTTTCTGTATTTTCATGACTATGAAAATTGTACATTCACACTGAAGGCATCAAAACTATGAATCAACACATGTGCAATTATATACTTAACAAAAAGGTGTGAAACAACTGAAATTATGTCTTATATTCTAGGTTCTTCGAAGTAGCCACCTATTGCTTTGATGACTGCTTTGCACACCCTTGGCATTCTCTTGATGAGCTTCAAGAGGTAGTCACCGGGAATGGTCTTCCAACAATCTTGAAGGAGTTCCCAGAGATGTTTAGCACTTGTTGGCCCTTTTGCGTTCACTCTGCGAACCAGCTCACCCCAAACCATCTCGATTGGGTTCAGGTCTGGTGACTGTGGAGGCCAGGTCATCTGGCGTAGCACCCCATCACTCTCCTTCTTGGTCAAATAGCCCATATACAGCCTGGAGGTGTGTTTGGGGTCATTGTCCTGTTGAAAAATAAATGATGGTCCAAATAAACGCAAACCGGATGGAATAGAATGCCACTGCAAGATGCTGTGGTAGCCATGCTGGTTCAGTATGCCTTCAATTTTGAATAAATCCCCAACAGTGTCACCAGCAAAGCACCCCCACACCATCACACCTCCTCCTCCATGCTTCACGGTAGGAACCAGGCATGTAGAGTCCATCCATTCACCTTTTCTGCGTCGCCCAAAGACACGGTGGTTGGAACCAAAAATTTCAAATTTGGACTCATCAGACCAAAGCACAGATTTCCACTGGTCTAATGTCCATTCCTTGTGTTCTTTAGCCAAAACAAGTCTCTTCTGCTTGTTGCCTGTCCTTAGCAGTGGTTTCCTAGCAGCTACTTTACCATGAAGGCCTGCTGCACAAAGTCTCCTCTTAACAGTTGTTATAGAGATGTGTCTGCTGCTAGAACTCTGTGTGGCATTGACCTGGTCTCTAATCTGAGCTGCTGTTAACCTGCGATTTCTGAGGCTGGTGACTCGGATAAACTTCTCAGAAGCAGAGGTGACTCTTGGTCTTCCTTTCCTGGGGCGGTCCTCATGTGAGCCAGTTTCTTTGTAGCGCTTGATGGTTTTTGCCACTGCACTTGGGGACACTTTCAAAGTTTTCCCAATTTTTCTGACTGACTGACCTTCATTTCTTAAAGTAATGATGGCCACTCGTTTTTCTTTACTTAGCTGCTTTTTTCTTGCCATAATACAAATTCTAACAGTCTATTTGGTAGGACTATCAGCTGTGTATCCACCAGACTTCTGCACAACACAACTGATGGTCCCAACCCCATTTATAAGGCAAGAAATCCCACTTATTAAACCTGACAGGGCACACCTGTGAAGCGAAAACCATTCCCGGTGACTACTTCTTGAAGCTCATCAAGAGAATGCCAAGAGTGTGCAAAGCAGTCATCAAAGCAAAAGGTGGCTACTTTGAAGAACCTAGAATATAAGACATAATTTCAGTTGTTTCACACTTTTTTGTTAAGTATATAATTCCACATGTGTTAATTCATAGTTTTGAGGCCTTCAGTGTGAATGTACAATTTTCATAGTCATGAAAATACAGAAAAATCTTTATATGAGAAGGTGTGTCCAAACTTTTGGTCTGTACTGTATATATTTTGAGATGCAGTGACCCATGTTACAGCCAGTGGCTGCTGTATGTGCTCCTCAGGATATGCATGGAGGCGTATCTGTAGTGGTGATAATGAAACAGTGTCCGGCACGATTGCAAATAGCCGGTATGTGTCGCAGAGGGAGTCTGTGCTGTAAGTCTGAAGAATTTTTGTTCTGGAACCTGTAGTCTCACAAGTATTTGTATAGTTAAATAAGATGCTTGCAGGGTAAGTCGGAGAGCTGGGCGGGAATGTGTAACAACACACACCTCCAACCTATGGGTTGATTACAGGTACATAATGTGACCAGGGATTGAGTCACATATTCAGAGTGTATTGACTGGAGTGGTCAGAGTGTGAAGTCCTGAATAGCCTGTGTGTTGGAATGTCCTGGAGTTGACTGGATTCCTGGAAGCACCTGGTGAGGCTATGGACTGAAGGCCTGTGTGTTGGAAGTGCCTGGGACTAAACTTTCTGAATAGCACACGGAGAGGCCGTATCTTCAGAGCCTGTGATGGCTACTGTGTTGGGAAATCTACAGTTCCATCTGTGGGTCTGGACTATCTGAGGTGCCCTAGTCACAAGGACGATGATCCCAGTTCGGCAGCTTCCCTGGGAACCAGGACTGATAGGAGCCAGTTTGTGGAGCAGGAGCTCCATTATGATAACTCCAGATAAAGGGGGTTACGGGCAGAAATGTATCTGCCTTTGCTACAGACTGTTGGTGCTTGTTGTGTTACGTGGACGTTAATGAACTGTTCGGTGAGTTAAAGTGCTATGGTGTATGTGTAGGTCTGTGATGTGCAACATGGTCTGCGGTGCGGTTTATGACATTTAAATAAACCAAATAGACTTTTTGTGAGAAACCATGACTGAGTGCTTTAATCCCATTGCAAAGCGAGTGTCCCCAACCCACTCAGGATATACAGTGGGGCAAAAAAGTATTTAGTCAGTCAGCAATAGTGCAAGTTCCACCACTTAAAAAGATGAGAGGCGTCTGTAATTTACATCATAGGTAGACCTCAACTATGGGAGACAAACTGAGACAAAAAAATCCAGAAAATCACATTGTCTGTTTTTTTATCATTTTATTTGCATATTATGGTGGAAAATAAGTATTTGGTCAGAAACAAAATTTCATCTCAATACTTTGTAATATATCCTTTGTTGGCAATGACAGAGGTCAAAAGTTTTCTGTAAGTCTTCACAAGGTTGCCACACACTGTTGTTGGTATGTTAGCCCATTCCTCCATGCAGATCTCCTCTAGAGCAGTAATGTTTTTGGCTTTTCGCTTGGCAACACGGACTTTCAACTCCCTCCAAAGGTTTTCTACAGGGTTGAGATCTGGAGACTGGCTAGGCCACTCCAGGACCTTGAAATGCTTCTTACGAAGCCAGTCCTTCGTTGCCCTGGCGGTGTGCTTTGGATCATTGTCATGTTGAAAGACCCAGCCACGTTTCATCTTCAATGCCCTTGCTGATGGAAGGAGGTTTGCATTCAAAATCTCACGATACATGGCCCCATTCATTCTTTCATGTACCCGGATCAGTCGTCCTGGCCCCTTTGCAGAGAAACAGCCCCAAAGCATGATGTTTCCACCACCATGCTTTACAGTAGGTATGGTGTTTGATGGATGCAACTCAGTATTCTTTTTCCTCCAAACACGACAAGTTGTGTTTCTACCAAACAGTTCCAGTTTGGTTTCATCAGACCATAGGACATTCTCCCAAAACTCCTCTGGATCATCCAAATGCTCTCTAGCAAACTTCAGACGGGCCCGGACATGTACTGGCTTAAGCAGTGGGACACGTCTGGCACTGCAGGATCTGAGTCCATGGTGGCGTAGTGTGTTACTTATGGTAGGCCTTGTTACATTGGTCCCAGCTCTCTGCAGTTCATTCACTAGGTCCCCCCGCGTGGTTCTGGGATTTTTGCTCACCGTTCTTGTGATCATTCTGACCCCATGGGGTGGGATTTTGCGTGGAGCCCCAGATCGAGGGAGATTATCAGTGGTCTTGAATGTCTTCCATTTTCTAATTATTGCTCCCACTGTTGATTTCTTCACTCCAAGCTGGTTGGCTATTGCAGATTCAGTCTTCCCAGCCTGGTGCAGGGCTACAATTTTGTTTCTGGTGTCCTTTGACAGCTCTTTGGTCTTCACCATAGTGGAGTTTGGAGTCAGACTGTTTGAGGGTGTGCACAGGTGTCTTTTTATACTGATAACAAGTTTAAACAGGTGCCATTACTACAGGTAATGAGTGGAGGAAAGAGGAGACTCTTAAAGAAGAAGTTACAGGTCTGTGAGAGCCAGAAATCTTGATTGTTTGTTTCTGACCAAATACTTATTTTCCACCATAATATGCAAATAAAATGATAAAAAAACAGACAATGTGATTTTCTGGATTTTTTTTGTCTCAGTTTGTCTCCCATAGTTGAGGTCTACCTATGATGTAAATTACAGACGCCTCTCATCTTTTTAAGTGGTGGGACTTGCACTATTGCTGACTGACTAAATACTTTTTTGCCCCACTGTATACTGCTCAAAAAAATAAAGGGAACACTTAAACAACAGAATATAGCTCCAAGTAAATCCAACTTCTGTGAAATCAAACTGTCCACTTAGGAAGCAAAATATTTAGAATTGAGAGTCCTCAGTGGTTGATACCTTTTAATGGCTAACTGAAAAGATGGTAACAAATTGCAAGCTTTCGAGACTACACAGGTCTCTTCATCAGGCAAAGCCTAAAAGAAATTCTGAAGAATCACATATTTATCCACAACATAGCAATGTTATGTTGTGCATAAATATGTGATTCTTCAGAATTTCTTTTAGTCTTTGCCTGATATAGAGACCTGTGTAGTCTCGAAAGCTTGCAATTTGTTACCATCTTTTCAGTTAGCCATTAAAAAAGGTATCAGCCACTGAGGACTCTCAATTCTAAATATTTTTTCTATCTACTGGCTAACACGGTACTAGATAAATATATCTTTCCTGTGTCACTTAGGAAATGACACTGATTTATAATCAATTTCACATGCTGTTGTGCAAATGGAATAGACAACAAATGGAAATTATTGGCAATTATCAAGACACCCTCAATAAAAGAGTGGTTCTGCAGGTGGGGACCACAGACCACATCTCAGTAACAATGCTTTCTGGCTGATGTTTTGGTCACTTTTGAATGTTGGTTGTGCTTTCACACTTGTGGTAGCATGAAACAGACTCTACAACCCACACAAGTGGCTCAGGTAGTGCAGCTCATCCAGGATGGCACATCAATTCGAGCTGTGGCAAGAAGATTTGCTGTGTCTGTCAGCATAGTGTCCAGAGACTGGAGGCGCTACCAGGAGACAGACCAGTACACCAGGAGATGTGGAGGGGGCCTTAGGAGGGCAACAACCCAGCAGCAAGACTGCTACCTCTGCCTTTGTGCAAGGAGGAACAGGAGGAGCCCTGCCAGAGCCCTACAAAATGACCTCCGGCAGGCCATAAATGTGCATTTTGTCTGCACAAATGGTTAGAAACCGACTCCATGAGGATGGTCTGAGTGCCCGACGTCCACAGATGAGTGTTGTGCTCAGAGCCCAACACCATGCAGGACACTAGGCTTTTGACACCAACCACCAGCATTGGCAAATTTGCCACTGGCACCCTGTGCTCTTCACAGTTAAAAGCAGGTTCACACTGAGCACATGTGACAGACATGACAGAGTCTGGAGGTGCCATGGAGAGCAATCTGCTGCCTGCAACATCCTTCAGCATGACCAGTTTGGCAGTGGGTCAGTAATGGTGTGTGGTGGCATTTCTTTGGAGGGCCGCACAGCCCTCCATGTGCTCACCAGAGGTAGCTTGACTGCCTTTAGGTGGCGAGATGAGACCCTCAGACCCCTTGTGAGACCATATGCTGGTGCGGTTGTCCCTGGGTTCCTCCTAATGCAGGACAATGCCAGACCTCATGTGGCTGGAGAGTGTCAGCAGTTCCTGCAAGATGAAAGCATTGAAGCTATGGACTGGCCTGCCCATTCCCCAGACCTGAATCCAATTGAGCATATCAGGGACATCATGTCTCACTCCATCCACCAACGTCACGTTGCACCACAGACTGTCTAGGAGTTGGCGGATGCTTTATTCCAGGCCTGTGAGGAGATCCCTCAGGAGACCATCCACCGCCTCATCAGGAGCATGCCAAGGTGTTATACAGTAGGGAGGTCATATAGGCACGTGGACGCCATACACAATACTGAGCATCTTTTCCTTGTCATGAGGAATTTCCACTGAAGTTTGATCAGCCTCTATTTGATTTTCTACTTTGATTTTGAGTATCACTCCAAATCCAGACCTCCATGGTATATTGATTTTGATTTACATTGATAATTGTTATGTTTTATTGTTCTGAAAACATTCCACTATGCAATGAATAAAAATTTGCAACTGGAATATTTCATTCCGAGATATCTAGAATGTGGTATTTTAATGTTCCCTTTATTTTTTTGAGCAGTGTATATATACATATACAGGTGCTTCTCACAAAATTAGAATATCATCAACATGTTAATTTATTTCACTTCTTCAATGCAAAAAGTGAAACTCATATATTATATAGAGTCATTACAAATGGAGTGATCTATTTCAAGTGTTTATTTCTATTAATGTTGATGATGATATAAGATTAAAATAGATAAATCTCCGGGTCCGGATGGCATACACCCACGAGTACTAAGAGAACTAAGTAATGCAATAGATAAACCATTATTTCTTATTTTTAGGGACTCTATAGCGACGGGGTCTGTTCCGCAGGACTGGCGCATAGCAAATGTGGTGCCAATATTCAAAAAGGGCTCTAAAAGTGAACCTGGAAATTATAGGCCAGTAAGTCTAACCTCTACTGTTGGTAAAATATTTGAAGGGTTTCTGAAGGATGTTATTCTGGATTATCTCAATGAGAATAACTGTTTAACTCCATATCAGCATGGGTTTATGAGAAATCGCTCATGTCAAACCAATCTAATCAGTTTTTATGAAGAGGTAAGCTATAGGCTAGACCACGGTGAGTCATTGGACGTGGTATATCTCGATTTTTCCAAAGCGTTTGATACCGTGCCACACAAGAGGTTGGTACACAAAATGAGAATGCTTGGTCTGGGGGAAAATGTGTGTAAATGGGTTAGTAACTGGCTTAGTGATAGAAAGCAGAGGGTGGTTATAAATGGTATAGTCTCTAACTGGGTCGCTGTGACCAGTGGGGTACCGCAGGGGTCGGTATTGGGACCTGTTCTCTTCAACATATTCATTAATGATCTGGTAGAAGGTTTACACAGTAAAATATTGATATTTGCAGATGATACAAAACTATGTAAAGCAGTTAATACAAGAGAAGATAGTATTCTGCTACAGATGGATCTGGATAAGTTGGAAACTTGGGCTGAAAGGTGGCAGATGAGGTTTAACAATGATAAATGTAAGGTTATACACATGGGAAGAAGGAATCAATATCACCATTACACACTGAACGGGAAACCACTGGGTAAATCTGACAGTGAGAAGGACTTGGGAATCCTAGTTAATGATAAACTTACCTGGAGCAGCCAGTGCCAGGCAGCAGCTGCCAAGGCAAACAGGATCATGGGGTGCATTAAAAGAGGTCTGGATACACATGATGAGAGCATTATACTGCCTCTGTACAAATCCCTAGTTAGACCGCACATGGAGTACTGTGTCCAGTTTTGGGCACCGGTGCTCAGGAAGGATATAATGGAACTAGAGAGAGTACAAAGGAGGGCAACAAAGTTAATAAAGGGGATGGGAGAACTACAATACTCAGATAGATTAGCGAAATTAGGATTATTTAGTCTAGAAAAAAGACGACTGAGGGGCGATCTAATAACCATGTATAAGTATATAAGGGGACAATACAAATATCTCGCTGAGGATCTGTTTATACCAAGGAAGGTGACGGGCACAAGGGGGCATTCTTTGCGTCTGGAGGAGAGAAGGTTTTTCCACCAACATAGAAGAGGATTCTTTACTGTTAGGGCAGTGAGAATCTGGAATTGCTTGCCTGAGGAGGTGGTGATGGCGAACTCAGTCGAGGGGTTCAAGAGAGGCCTGGATGTCTTCCTTGAGCAGAACAATATTGTATCATACAATTATTAGGTTCTGTAGAAGGATGTAGATCTGGGGATTTATTATGATGGAATATAGGAATATAGGCTGAACTGGATGGACAAATGTCTTTTTTCGGCCTTACTAACTATGTTACTATGTTACTATGTTATTATGGATTACAGCCAATGAAAACCCAAAAGTCATTATCTCAGTAAATTAGAATATTTAATTAAAAAAAGCACCTGCAAAGGCTTCCTAAGCATTTCAAGAGGTTCCTTAGTCTGTTTCAGTAGGCTCCACAATCATGGGGAAGACTGCTGACTTGGCAGATATCCAGAAGGCAGTCAATGACACACTCCACAAGAAGGGTAAGCCAAAAAAGAGCTTTGTTAGAGAGGCTGGCTGTTAACAGAGTGCTGTATCCAAGCATATTAATGGAAAGTTGAGTGGAAGGAAAAAGTGTGTTACAAAAAGAGGCACAAGCAACCAGGAAAACCACAGCCTTAAAAGGATTGTTAAGAAAAGCCCATTCTAAAATTTTTGGGAGATTTAAAAGGAGTGGATTGCTACCGGAGTCATTGCTTCAAGAGCCACCATCCACAGATGTATCCGGGACATGGGCTACAAGTGTCACAATCCTTGTCTCAAGCAACTCATGACAATAGACAACGTCAGAAGCGTCTTAGGAGAAAAATAACTGGACTGTTGATAAGTGGTCCAAGATGTTGTTTTCAGATTAAAGTAAATTTTGCATTTCATTTGGAAATCAAGGTCAGAGAGTCTGGAAGAATAGTGGTGAGTGTTAGGAGTCGAGTTCCTGCCGCTGCACAGGGGGAATCTCGAACCATATCCACTGTGGTCTCCCATTCTCCTCCAGCCGCAGTGGAGCCTGCTCAGTGGAGACGACGGTCCCAGCATCTGGCTCAAGCTGATACTATGCGCTTGGTTACTGCTGCCTTTCCAGGCTCTGCCTTTGTAGCCAGTACTGATCAGCAGCGAGCAGGCCTTTCAGGGACTAAGTCCTGCTTTTCCCATTCTGAGCATGCCCACAGGACGACCTCCCATTGGAGGTCAGGGGTCATATGCTCAGGTCCTGTAGCAGCTCCTATTGGACCACTAGGAAGGTCCTTAAGTGCTACAGCTATAAAAGGTTTGCATGGCCGCACGACCATGGGCTAGTATATACCTATTATCGTGTGTGTGTGGATGTGTGCTTGTTCTGGTGATTGCTTCTTAATCATTTCCATTCCTTGTGTTGCTGAATGTTCACGGATTTTGGAGCTACCTAGTGCCTGACAGTGCTATCCTACACCAGAGCACGATCTGTACTGTGTCAAACCAGCAGTGTCCACCTGCAAGGCACTGCACGCACTCTGTGTTGTAATCTTAACTTATCCTGACAACTGGTCAGTGTAGGTTGGGAATTCCAGCTTGATCTCTGCATCTGACTCGGGGCGTCCTCAGGCATGGGCTCAAAAGCCACCGTGGGTCAGAGCGGGATCAATCACCAGCTTAGTGGGGGTGAGTCTCAGGGATTCCACTAGCGTTCGTCTGCTGCATCCTGTGTTCGCTAACAGGGAACAGTATTTCATTTGTTTCACTGCAACTCTGTGAAGCAATAGAGTTCGCTTTAGTTCTTGCCGGGTGTTTGAACCCGAGTTTACTCTGGCGTAATACCGCCATATAGTGCCGCCATTACTTAGCAGCAGGTTCCAGCTCTGCACGGTGGACCCCAGGCTGCGAACGCACGTTTACCATCTTTAATCTATTCGGTACGTTCCGCCAGCCGTAACAGCAAGGCACACAATCCAACTTGCTTGAGGTTTAGAGTGAAGTTTACACAATGAGTGATAGTTTGGGGAGCTGTGTCATCTGCTGGTGTAGGTCAACTGTATTTTATCAACATCAAAGTCAGCACAGCCGTTTACCAGGAAATTTTAGGGCACTTCCTGCTTCCCTCTGCCGACAAGCTTTTTGGAGGTGGAAATATAATTCTTGGGCAGGACTTGACACCTGTCCACACTGCCAAAATTACCAATACCTGGCTTAAAAACAGTATCACTCTTCTTGATTGGTCAACAAACTTGCCTAACCTTATCCTGATAGAGAATATATGGGCTCTTGTCAAGAGGAAGATGAGAGACACCAGTCCCAACAATGCAGAGGAGCTGAAGGCTGCTATCAAAGCAACCTTTGATTCCACAAGACCTTAGCAATGCCACAGTCTGATTGCCTCCATGCCATGCCGCATTGATGCAGTAATTGATGCAAAAGTAGCCCCAATCAAGAATTGAGTACATTTACTGAACATACATTTCAGTAGGCCAACATTTTGGATCTTAAAATCAGTTTTCAAGCTGGTGTTATAAAGTATTCTAATTTACTGAGATAATTACTTTTGCGTTGTCATTGACTGTAAGCCACAATCATCAACATTAACAGAAGTAAACACTTGAAATAGATCGCTCTGTTTGTAATGACTCTATATGATATGTGACTGACTAATGAAACAAACTGACTGCCACTTCCAAGCTAGTGTAAACAGGTGCAAACTATGAGCAGCCATCTCCATATACAATGAACAAAAGCATGAAATATATGAAATATGAATAGCAATACTGCTTCTGTATACTTGGAAAAACTGAGACACTTAGCACATAATTTGGCCAATTCATGCATGCCTAGCAGCTAACGACAAAGCGGTCTCAGATGCGCTGGGTCCTATGTGTCTAGTGTGAATACTTCTTTAAGACTGATGTCTGAATTTCTGGGTAGATGTGAATGCCTCTCTTAAAAGCCTGAATTTATGGGTAGGTAGGACCCTGTTGCAATTAAAATCCATCACATGCTTGTAGGGCAGCGTGCTTGGTCAGAGAGCTAATATACAAATGACAAAAGACTGACTGGCACTTCCAAGCTAGTGTGAACAGGTGCATACTAGGAGCATCCATCTCTGTATACAATAAACAAAAAAGTTGCACTCTGCAGTGCTAAAGCATGTCAATATGAATTATATGAAATATGAATAGCAATACTGCTTTACTCACTGTCCTTCCATCCAATGCACGGCAGCCAATCAACAAACTATGCAGCTGTTGTCCCTCCCTCAGTCATTAGCATAGGTTAGGTTAGCATAGGTTGCTAACGGCGAATGAGAAGGTGCACAGCCAAATTCACAAGGAATTGGCTCATCCCTAGCAGCAATGTATCAAACTTTAATGAAATGTGGTTTTATGTTTGCTATTTAGGCCTCCCACACATTTAGTCACTGTTGTGAGAAAAATTGGTGTCTTCAAATTTCAGTGTTGGAGGAATGTGACTAATTGGAGGGACAGCAGGCAATATTCTGGTTATAAGCTGCCGTTGAATCAGCAGATGTTGGCCAAGTTTTATATCCTGCACTGTACAGAATCGCAACCAAAATGTGCCAGTGTGAAGATCCAAACAAGGCAACAATATCACGTGATAAGAAAGGTGAAGAGTCTGGTCAATGAAAGAGTCTCAAGAAAAATGCAACATGGGCAATCAAAACACAAGAATCCAATGAGAAGGAATTTGTTAATAAATTTGATGATTTATTTTTTATCGCTCATGCTTATGCCATGAAACTTATAAAACTTAAAGGGAACCTGTCACCCCTAAAATCAATGATGAGCTAAGACCACCAGCATCAGGGGCTTATCTACAACATTCTGTAATGCTGTAGATAAGCCCCCGATGTATCCTGAAAGATAAGAAAAAGAGGTTAGATTATACTCACCCAGGGGTGGTCCCGGTACGATGGGCATCGAGGTCCGGTCCGGGGCTTCCCATTTTCTTACGATGACATCCTCTTCTTGTCTTCATGCTGCGGCTCTGGCTCAGGCATACTTTGTCTGCCCTATTGAGGGCAGAGCAAAGTATTGCAGTGCGCAGGTGCCGGGAAAGGTCAGAGAGACCCGGCGCCTGCGCACTGCAGTACTTTGCTCAACAGGGCAGACAAAGTATGCCTGTGCCGGAGCTGCAGCATAAAGACAAGAAAAGGATGTCATTGTAAGAAGATCGGAGGCCCCGGACCAGACCACAACACCCATCGGACCAGACCGCAGCGGGAACGCCCCTGGGTGAGTATAATATAACCTCTTTTTCTCATCTTTCAGGATACATCGGGGGCTTATCTACAGCATTCCAGAATGATGTAGATAAGCCCCTGATGCTAGTGGGCTTAGCTCATCGTCAATTTTTGGGGTGATAGGTTCCCTTTAAGGAAGACAGTGGCTTCTTGCTTGCTCAAAGAGAAAAAAGGTTGTTGTGGAAGCATGAGACCATTAGAGAGAAAGCTGGCTTAGGTTGAGGAAAGAAGATTTATGAGAGAATTACAGGCAGTGAAATGAAGAAAAAATGAAACTGAGTGAGTTCAGCAGTCGACAGCAGCGGCTGACCTTTGCAGTAGTAGCAGTTGCAGTGACTATAAGGAGGTCGACGAGATCATGGGTACCTGCATGCTGCATCCGGAACTAGAGACGCTGCATCCACTGTTTCCTGGGGGAAGCCTGAGTGAGGCGGACCTCCCCCTGTTGCATTGGAGAAGCTCTAGAGAGGAGGGGCTTCATGCTGTTGGAGGGGGTGGAAGAGAAGAAATAGAAAGTGCGCGAAGGAAGGCAGTCTGGCACCGGGGCAGAGCAGCACACAGTCAGGTGAGAGGTGTGCTCCTCTCCCCAACCCGACAGAGTACTGGCGCTGTGACAGGGCGGGTTCACTGTGCTGAGGGAAGCAGTGTTCCCAGCAGTAGTACAGAGCAGAGCCATGCAGAGCAGAGCCATGCAGAGCTGTGCACATGGAGCAGACCTGAGCTGAGTGTAACAGCAGCCAAAGAGAGGAGTCCTCCGTCCATGGAGCACCTACACCACACAGACCAGCGACCACCATCACCCAACGCTGTCAGTGAGGACAAGAGTAAAGGAGATGCACAGTGCATGTCCAGTGACCGCCATAAAGTGAAGTGCCAGACGATCCAGGAAAGTGAGTACCGTATGCGTGCTGCTTGAAAGGAGACCGGAAGCGTGACCTTCAGCTACCCCTGACTGTGTTAGTTACTAGCGGCCCAGACACGTGTGACCTGCCTTCACCTGGGGTTATAGTTTTAGAGCTTCTGGCCCATACACCTGCACATGCCACAGAGCAAAGCTATGTGCAGGTGGTTCCACACACTGGACTCAGTACCATGCTAGACACCTGTAAGCAAGGTAAATCTACTCGCTTCCCAGAGACTTCGTTGAGATGTCACATGCTGCTGTTGGTGCTATCGTTGGATCCCTGTCCGTCACAGACTTCTTCCAGATGTCACGTGCCGCTGCTGTCGGTGCCACCGTTGGAACCCTGTGACACTGTACACCAGAAGTCTACAGTCTGATAAGTTACTTCTCTCCAATACTGAACTGTCAATCATTTCTTACCTACCCTGCCACTCTCCCAGTTCTTCCCATTTCCCTACTGTCACCCTGCAACCCTCTACTCCCTGCGTGGAGTGTGTTTATTGTTAAATAAAATCTGTTAACTCTTGATCTGCCTCCTGTCCATGACATCTCACGTACCAGAGATCTCTTCATGACAATGGTGTTTCTGATAGCAATAGTGATGAGGGCAGAGGGCATTTTAGTCCCAAGAAATGTAAGTCTGTAAAAGCTGTCAATAGGGTTGAGCGAAACGGGTCGATCATTTTCAAAAGTCGCCGACTTTTGGCTAAGTCGGCGTCTCATGAAACCCGATCCGACCCCTGTGCTTGTCGGCCATGCGGTACGCGACTTTCGCGCCAAAGTCGCGTTTCAATGACGCGAAAAGCGCCATTTCTCAGCCAATGAAGGTGAACGCAGAGTGTGGGCAGCGTGATGACATAGGTCCTGGTCCCCACCATCTTAGAGAAGGGCATTGCAGTGATTGGCTTGCTGTCTGCGGCGTCACAGGGGCTATAAAGGGGCGTTCCCGCCGACCGCCATCTCACTGCTGCTGATCTGAGCTTAGGGAGAGGTTGCTGCCGCTTCGTCAGAAGCAGGGAGAGCGTTAGGCAGGGTCCACTAACCACCAAACCGCTTGTGCTGTAGCGATTTCCACTGTCCAACACCACCTTCGGTGTGCAGGAACAGTGGAAGCTATTTTTTTTTTTTTTTCCTCAGCGCTGTAGCTCATTGGGCTGCCCTAGAAGGCTCCGTGATAGCTGTATTGCTGTGTGTACGCCACTGTGGTAACCAACTGCTTTTTTCAAAGCACATATCCTCTTGTTCCTTTCTGCACAGCTATCTTTTTTGTTTGTCCACACTTTTTATTTAATTTGTGCATCAGTCCACTCCTATTGCTGCCTGCCATACCTGGCTTAGATTACTGCAGGGAGATAGTAATTGTAGGACAGTCCCTGTTTTTTTTTTTTTTTTTTTTTTGTGGGAGATTAAGATTGGCATTTCTGCTACAGTGCTATCCCTGTGTGTGCCATCTCTCACTGAGTGGGCCATAGAAAGCCTATTTATTTTTTCCGTGATTTGTGTTCTAAATTCTACCTCAACACAAAAACACTACATCAATCAGTGGTAGAAAAATATTGGCCTCAGTCAGGGCTTGTGTGCCACTGCTGTGTGTGCTATCTCTCATTCAGTGGGCTATAGAAAGCCTATTTATTTATTTATTTTTTTTTCTTATTATTTGGTTTCTAAAGTCTCCCTGAAAAAAAAAAAAAAAAAAAAAAAAACAGTGGGAGAGTAATATTGCCCTTTCAGCTTGTGTGCCAGTCTTGACTCCTGGGTGTGCCACCTCTCTCTCATTCAGTGGGCCATAGAAAGGCTATTTATTTTTTTGGTTTTTTTAATATTATTTGGTTTCTAAAGTCTCCCTGAAAATAAAAGAAAAAAAACTTAAGAAAACAGTGGGAGAGTAATATTGCCCTTTCAGCTTGTGCGCCAGTCTTGACTCCTGGGTACAGGAATTATACACGGCACTCGAGGCTCCTGGGTGGTGCTCAAGTAAGGTTTCCAACCCGTCAATAAATTAATAAAAAACTTGGCACTCAAGAGTTCTTTTTGAAAAATGAAGAAATAATTGTTCGTTTATTGGTGCAACCAGTTCAGTAATTGATGATGTATAAACGTTTTCGGTCACAAGACCTTCATCAGAAACATCATATATGAAACTGAAATACATAATTTACAGAGAACGCCATATGTTACACAATATGGATCACATACAGAGGACCAGTATATGCACACAAGTAAAACGAGATAGAAAATCAAATGGATGCTGGTTCTAGAGAAGTATATAAATGACAAAATTAATAATGATAATAGAGGGTGACAACCGTGGCGGTTGGAACGAATCCAGACGTGCTGCGTGAGTCGTGGAATTTCTCAAGCTAAAGAAAAAGCTGTGAGCGTGGATAAGGAGAGAATACAAGGCATGGTATAACTACTGTATAAAATCACAAAATTGCACCTAAATGACCAACAAAGGATACTAAGTAGCAGGTGATGATGGGTGCTGGGCCGTGGTATTGGGGACGGAAGTGCACAGTGAGCACCTAAAAGAAGAAAGTAAGATCGTGAGTCTGTCAGACTATCCCAATCAAAACCATATAGCACAGTAACAGTATATACAAGTGAAAGTGTATGTAGATATATCCGCAATAGAATAAATGTTGTCCAGACCTGCTGATACCACAGTGTAGAGAAAGGTGGACCTAGGCATGCCCCTGAGTTGACCCCTGACTGTATACCAGTATATGCATATCAATATAGTACCTGGAAGCAGGGCTGCAATAATGTATAGGCACAAAAGGCCTGCGTACAGGTGTTACCGGGCAGATGAACCTGAGGAATATGATGAGGGCAGATGATTATTGCCCACAAGAAAAACGCAGGATGTGGGTAATGGTAACCTGTATGGAGGGGTAGAACTAGTTACCTGGAGGCTCCTGGGGAGACTGTGAGGTGGGGCGCACTGGGGAAGCAAGGTCCCGCTGTAAAGGACTAGCGCTGGAAGAGAAATGCACAGTGGGAGATACCCCTTAGAAATGTGCATATAACAAAGAGGGAATGGAGAGAAAGGCCCCATGTATTTACCTTATGTATCCAGGTCCAGGGAACGCTGTGTAGCTGGAAGAACCAGAAGACGCTGTTTGCCAGCGTTACTTCCGGGTTTAAAAGCTCCTAGCAAGCAGGTCATGTGACCCGCCGCATCATAGACCATGTGACCGCAGCAGCAAGCTGCAGTTGCGCAGAGCTGATGAATGCTATGAGACAGGAGTAAGGGCTTTATTGCTATTGCGCCTGCGTGGATACTGCAGAGCTAAATGGATGATAGAAGGCAGGAGAGAGGGCAAGACTGCGCATGCGTGGATGCCATATAGGCAGCGATGGCATGCAATAGTGTGGTGAAAACATGGACACTATGGTGAATGGCAGCAGGCATAGAGGTTTACACAGGACTCATAATAAGGTGCCAATAGCAATAGCATGGTATGTGTAGATAAACTAGAGGAATAGCAGTGCATATCTACCACAAGTGGTGACACCGGTGCCCAGTGAGGTGTTAGCGATTCTAAGAGAAATAAAAGAAAACAGTATTAGACATGAATACATAATAAACTAAAAGGTACATATTACAGGAATGCAAATTACAAGAATACAAAAGAGCTCTAATACATTAGACAATTGGTATCATAAAAAAGCTGAGACATCATAGTCCCTATTGAGTCCCTTGGGTTCCAAGGTCTGCAGCGTGAAAATCCAAAAAGCCTCCCTTCTTTTAAGTATCTTAACACGGTTCTGGCCCCGCCTGGGGGGATCAATTTGCTCCAGAACCTGAAATCTGAGTTGGGCAATGTTATGATTTTTTTCGACAAAATGGTGAGGGAGTGGGAGATGGGTCTTCTTACAACGAATGGTTGATTTGTGTTGGGACACCCTGTCCCGAACTGTTTGTGTGGTCTCTCCCACATAGGCCAGACCACACGGACATTTGATGACGTATATTACAAATGAAGATTCACACGTATAGAAGCCACGGATGGGTATGGCCCTACCTGTGTGGGGATGAAACACTGAGGGGCCTTTCTGCACATGACTACACTGAAGACAATTGAGGCAGGGGAAAGTACCGCACTTTTGGGTTTGTAGGAAGGACTGCCTGGGAATGATAATGTCTGAGCCCACATCTGCTCTGACCAATCTGTCCTTAAGATTTTTAGCACGTCTGAAACAAGACAGGAAGGGTACTTTAAATTCTGGAATTTGTGGATAACTTTTTGAAAGTAAATTCCAATGTCTCCTAATAGTGGATTGTACCAGGCGAGAGAATGGATGAAAGGTCGTGACAAAAGGGATTCTTTTACATCCAACGGTAGATTTTCTAGATGTCAAATCTTGTTTGGCCTCTGTAAGGATCCCCTTTGGATAACCCCTAGCTGTAAACTTATGCTCCATTTCAATCAGTCTCACTCTCTTGGTATCCTCATTGGAAACAATCCTATTGACCCTAAGAAATTGTGACTTGGGGATGGAGTTTTTTATGGATGGAGGATGACAGCTGCTAAAGTGTAGTAGCCCATTCCTGTCAGTGGGTTTGGTAAATAAATCAATACCGAGGGAGCCCCCTCTGTCTCGAAAAATCAAAGTATCCAAGAAGCTGATCTTATTAGTATCGTGCTGGATGGTGAATTTGAGCTCAGGCCAGATGTGATTGATGTGGTCATCAAATAGTAAGAGTGACTCAAGGGGTCCATCCCATATGCAAAAGATGTCATCTATATATCTCCGCCAGATTTTACAGTGAGATATAAATAAGGGGTGGCTGTAGACGAAATCATTTTCGAAAGCTGCCATGTACGCGATAGCGTATGGAGGCGCCACGTGTGAGCCCATTGCTGTGCCCTGCTGTTGAACATAAAAAGTATCTTGGAACATGAAATAGTTCTCTGTGAGAACTAGATTCAGGAGATCGGCACAGAGGTGCCTGATTTTCATGTCCACCCTGGCTTCACTCAAAAGCCTATCAGTGGCTGCTAAGCCTTTTTCATGGACTATGGCCGTATATAGGCTATTAACATCCCAAGTTGTAAGGAAGCATGTGGGGGGTAGTGGGCCCAGAGCTCTGATTGTTTGAATAAAGTCATTAGTATCCAGCAGGAAAGAACGGGTAGTTTTAACCAGTGGAGTGAGAATTTTTTCCAGCACAATAGCTAAAGGTGACAGGATGGAATCTGTTAGTGAAACAATTGGACGTCCCGGTGGTTTCACCAGTCGCTTGTGTATTTTGGGCAAAATGTAAAAAATTGGTGTGATCGGGTCTGTTTTGATGAGAAAATCCCTTATTTTATTATCAATAGTGCCCGCCTGGAAGTGATATTCCACCACTGGTTTGATTTTTTGGACTAACTGATTAAGTGGATTGTGGGTTACTTTTTTGTAAACTGATGTATCATGAAGTTGCCTAAAGACCTCCTCTAAATAATCAGATTTGTCCATAATCACTGTCGCCCCGCCCTTGTCTGCTGGTTTTATTATGAGTGAGTTATCCGATGTAAGTCGCTCCAAGGATAGCTTTTCTGACTGTGAGAGATTGTGTTGGAAATGAAATCTCCCCCGCTCCACATCTCGAGTGAATGTATGGATGTCTTTTTCCACTAGAGACACAAAGGTCTCCACTGGTGGATTTCCCCGTGGAGGCATGAAAGAACTGGAGGTTCGTAGTCCCAGCTTCCGAAGTTCAAGAAGGGGGACATCCCCCTCAGCTGGTAAAGTCAATGTGGGTGGTTTGTCCGAGAAGTGGACCCGTAGCCGAAGGTTCCGAAAAAACCTCTGTAGGTCCATGTTTAGTTCAAAAGAATTAAACTTGTACATGGGGCTGAAGGATAGGCCCTTTTGAAGTAGTGACAACTGATGTGTGTCCAGATTCTTAGAAGATATGTTGATTACCAGTGGGAGATCCTTACCTGGGATCGGGTCGACATCTGGTTTCTGGAATCCCCTGCGGCATTGCCCCCCCCGCCTCGTCTTCCTCTTTGGCGACCGTGGCTGACTCCTGGGTGTGCCACCTCTCTCTCTCTAATTGTGGGCCATAGAAAGCCTTTTTTTTTTTTTTTTTTTAATATTATTTGGTTTCTAAAGTCTCCCTTAAAAAACAAAAAATACATAAAAAAACAGTGGGAGAGTAATATTGCCCTTTCAGCTTGTGTGCCAGTCTTGACTCCTGGGTGTGCCACCTCTCTCTCTCATTCAGTGGGCCATAGAAAGCCTATTTATTTTTTTGGTTTTTTTAATATTATTTGGTTTCTAAAGTCTCCCTGAAAAAAAAAAAACATAAAAAAACAGTGGGAGAGTAATATTGCCCTTTCAGCTTGTGTGCCAGTCTTGACTCCTGGGTGTGCCACCTCTCTCCCTCTCATTCAGTGGGCCATAGAAAGCCTATTTATTTATTTTTTTAAAATATTATTGGGTTTCTAAAGTCTCCCTTAAAAAACAAAAAATACATAAAAAAACAGTGGGAGAGTAATATTGCCCTTTCAGCTTGTGTGCCAGTCTTGACTCCTGGGTGTGCCACCTCTCTCATTCAGTGGGCCATAGAAAGCATTTTTTTTTTTCCTTGATTTGTGTTCTAAAATCTACCTCAACACAAAAACACTACATCAATCAGTGGGAGAAAAATATTGGCCTCAGTCAGGGCTTGTGTGCCACTGCTGTGTGTGCTATCTCTCATTCAGTGGGCTATAGAAAGCCTATTTATTTATTTATTTTTTTTCTTATTATTTGGTTTCTAAAGTCTCCCTGAAAAAAAAAAAAAAAAACAGTGAGAGAGTAATATTGCCCTTTCAGCTTGTGTGCCAGTCTTGACTCCTGGGTGTGCCACCTCTCTCTCTCATTCAGTGGGCCATAGAAAGCCTATTTATTTTTTTGGTTTTTTTAATATTATTTGGTTTCTAAAGTCTCCCTGAAAAAAAAAAAACATAAAAAAACAGTGGGAGAGTAATATTGCCCTTTCAGCTTGTGTGCCAGTCTTGACTCATGGGTGTGCCACCTCTCTCATTCAGTGGGCCATAGAAAGCCTATTTATTTATTTTTTTTAAATATTATTGGGTTTCTAAAGTCTCCCTTATAAAACAAAAAATACATAAAAAAACAGTGGGAGAGTAATATTGCCCTTTCAGCTTGTGTGCCAGTCTTGACTCCTGGGTGTGCCACCTCTCTCTCTCATTCAGTGGGCCATAGAAAGCCTATTTATTTTTTTGTTTTTTTTAATATTATTTGGTTTCTAAAGTCTCCCTTAAAAAACAAAAAAAACATAAAAAAACAGTGGGAGAGTAATATTGCCCTTTCAGCTTGTGTGCCAGTCTTGACTCCTGGGTGTGCCACCTCTCTCATTCAGTGGGCCATAGAAAGCCTATTTATTTTTTTTTTTAAATATTATTTGGTTTCTAAAGTCTCCCTGAAAAAAAAAAAAACATAAAAAAACAGTGGGAGAGTAATATTGCCCTTTCAGCTTGTGTGCCAGTCTTGACTCCTGGGTGTGCCACCTCTCTCTCTCATTCAGTGGGCCATAGAAAGGCTATTTATTTTTTTGGTTTTTTTAATATTATTTGGTTTCTAAAGTCTCCCTGAAAACAAAAAAAACATAAAAAAACAGTGGGAGAGTAATATTGCCCTTTCAGCTTGTGTGCCAGTCTTGACTCCTGGGTGTGCCACCTCTCTCTCTCATTCAGTGGGCCATAGAAAGCATTTTTTTTTTCCTTGATTTGTGTTCTAAAATCTACCTCAACACAAAAACACTACATCAATCAGTGGGAGAAAAATATTGGCCTCAGTCAGGGCTTGTGTGCCACTGCTGTGTGTGCTATCTCTCATTCAGTGGGCTATAGAAAGCCTATTTATTTATTTATTTTTTTTCTTATTATTTGGTTTCTAAAGTCTCCCTGAAAAAAAAAAAAAACATAAAAAAACAGTGGGAGAGTAATATTGCCCTTTCAGCTTGTGTGCCAGTCTTGACTCCCGGGTGTGCCACCTCTCTCTCTCATTCAGTGGGCCATAGAAAGCCTATTTATTTTTTTGGTTTTTTTAATATTATTTGGTTTCTAAAGTCTCCCTTAAAAAACAAAAAATACATAAAAAAACAGTGGGAGAGTAATATTGCCCTTTCAGCTTGTGTGCCAGTCTTGACTCCTGGGTGTGCCACCTCTCTCTCTCATTCAGTGGGCCATAGAAAGCCTATTTATTTTTTTGGTTTTTTTAATATTATTTGGTTTCTAAAGTCTCCCTGAGAAAAAAAAATAAATAAATTAGGTGGGAGATTAATATTGACATTAGTGCTTGAGTGACAGTCCTGCGTGTGTGTCATCTCTGTGATTTTGTGCCACAGAAAACAGAGTGTGTAACATTGTGCCTGATTTTCCTTGTGGTCTCACCAACCTGTTAAGGGATATTGAAATCATACTGAAGTTATAGCTCACCGTGTAAGTTGTTTGACAGCAACAAATAAAGTTACTTTGGTTAAGATTTTAAAACAATGAGGAAGTCTGGTGCAAGAGGTCGTCGTGGGCGTTCATTGTCAGCTGGTAATGATGGTAGTGGTAGTGGAGCATCAGGTGGTCGTGGGGATAAAAATATTCCACCTAAGTCTGGAGCTGTGGAGCCAGTTTCGTCGTCAGGCTACACAAGGCCTCGAACGCTCTCTTTTCTGGGAGTAGGAAAACCGCTTTTAAAGGCGGAGCAGCAACAGCAAGTTTTGGCTTACATTGCAGACTCAGCCTCTAGCTCTTTTGCCTCCTCTTCCGAAACTGGTAAATGTAAAAGCAGCGCGTCGCTTGTGGATGTTCACGGTCAGGGACAAGTCGCTTCCTTGTCCTCCTCAGCAAAAACTACAACAAGAGAGAAGGATGCAGCAGGCGACACAACGGGTCACTCCATGGAGCTCTTTACACATACCGTCCCTGGCTTAGAAAGTGAAACATTTAACAGGCCATGCCCATTACAAGTAGATTCTGACATGGAGTGCACTGATGCACAGCCACAGCCAGAGTACTATGCTGCTCCTTTGACTCAGACCACCACATTGCCCTCTCAGGGTACAGATCCACAATCAGACCCTGATGAGACTATGTTGCCCCGCCACGAACGCTATACCACCGACCGACACAGTGACACAGACGAAGTTGCACACGAGCTCGAAGAGGAGGTAATAGATGACCCAGTTATTGACCCCGATTGGCAGCCATTGGGGGAACAGGGTGCAGGCGGCAGTAGTTCAGAAGCGGAGGTGGAGGAGGGGCCGCAGCAGGCATCAACATCGCAACAGGTTCCATCTGCCGGGCCCGTATCTGGCCCAAAACGCGTGTCAAAGCCAAAACCTGTTGGAGGACAGCGTGGCCATCCGGTTAAAGCTCAGTCTGCAATCCCTGAAAAGGGATCCGAGTCTAGGAAGAGTGCAGTCTGGCATTTTTATAAACAACATCCAACTGATCAGCGCAAAGTCATCTGTCAAAAATGTTCAACTAGCTTAAGCAGAGGTCAGAATCTGAAAAGTCTAAATACTAGTTGCATGCATAGACACTTAACCACCATGCATTTTCAAGCCTGGACTAACTACCAAACGTCCCTTAAGGTTGTAGCACCCTCGGCCAATGAAGCTAGTCAGCAACGCAACATCCCTTCCGTCACTGTAAGGCCACCATTTTCCGCACCACCGGCAGTATCTGTGCAGGTTTCTTTGCCAGCCAAAAGCAGTCAGGGTCAGGGAACCACCAGTTTTGTAGGAGGAAATATTGCATCTAGGGCACCGGCGGAAACAATACCGTCTCCAACCGTCTCTCAGTCTGCCATGTACACCGGCACACCCGAAAGTTCCACGATCTCCAGCTCTCCAGTCCAGCTCACCCTACATGAGACTCTGGTTAGAAAAAGGAAGTACTTATCCTCGCATCCGCGTACACAGGGTTTTAACGCCCACATAGCTAGACTAATCTCGTTAGAGATGATGCCCTACCGGTTAGTTGAAAGCGAAGCTTTCAAAGCCCTGATGGAGTACGCTGAACCACGATACGAGCTACCCAGTCGACACTTTTTTTCCAGAAAAGCCATCCCAGCCCTGCACCAGCATGTTAAACAGCGCATCGTCCATGCACTCAGGCAATCTGTGAGTACAAAGGTGCACCTGACTACAGATGCATGGACCAGTAGGCATGGCCAGGGACATTATGTGTCCATCATGGCACACTGGGTGAATGTGGTGGATGCAGGGTCCACAGGCGACATCAATTTAGGGACAGTTGTGCCTAGCCCACGGTCTAGGAAACAGTTGGCTGTAGGCGTTCGCACCCCCTCCTCCTCCTCCTCCTCGTCCTCCTGCAGAAGCTACAGCTCTTCCACAGAACGCAGTCTGCCAACCACTCCATCGGCAGATGACACTGTTGCACACCAGTTGTCCCATTATGGGCCAGCTACTGCCAAGCGTCAGCAGGCTGTATTGGCTATGAAGTGTTTGGGCGACAACAGACACACCGCGGAAGTTCTATCCGAGTTCTTGCAACAAGAAACGCAGTCGTGGCTGGGCACAGTAGATCTTGAGGCAGGCAAGGTAGTGAGTGATAACGGAAGGAATTTCATGGCTGCCATCTCCCTTTCCCAACTGAAACACATTCCTTGCCTGGCTCACACCTTAAACCTGGTGGTGCAGTGCTTATTGAAAACTTATCCTGGGTTCTCCGACCTGCTCCTCAAAGTGCGTGCACTTTGCTCACATATCCGACGTTCGCCTGTACACGCCAGCCGTATGCAGACCTATCAGCGGTCTTTGAACCTTCCCCAGCATCGCCTAATCATAGACGTTGCAACAAGGTGGAACTCAACACTGCACATGCTTCAGAGACTGTGCGAACAGAGGCGTGCTGTTATTTATTTGTGGGAGGATACACGGGCAGGCAGTAGGATGGCAGACATGGAGTTGTCAGGTGTGCAGTGGTCTAAGATACAAGACATGTGTCAAGTCCTTCAGTGTTTTGAGGAATGCACATGGCTGGTTAGTGCAGACAACGCCGTAATAAGCATGAGCATCCCCCTAATGCGTCTGCTGATGCAAAGTTTGACGCACATAAAGGAGCAGGCGTCTGCACCAGAGGAAGAGGAAAGCCTTGATGACAGTCAGCCATTGTCTGGTCAGGGCAGTGTACAGGACGAGGTAGCGGGTGAAGAGGAGGTGGAGGACGAGGAGGATGATGGGGATGAGTATATTTTTAATGCCGAACCTTTCCCGGGGGCACAGGAAATTGGTTGCGTGTCACGGCCGGGTTCTGGTTTTTTGAGGGACACAAGTGACGTAGATTTGCCTGCAACTGCCCCTCAACCAATCACAACCGGAGATTTGACAACTGGAACTTTGGCCCACATGGCGGATTATGCCTTACGTATCCTAAAAAGGGACACACGCATTACGAAAATGATGAACGATGACGATTACTGGTTGGCCTGCCTCCTTGATCCACGCTATAAAGGCAAATTGCAAAATATTATGCCACATGAGAACTTGGAACTAATATTAGCAACCAAACAATCAACTCTTGTTGACCGTTTGCTTCAGGCATTCCCAGCACACAGCGCACGTGATCGTTCTCACACGAGCTCCAGGGGGCAGCAGACTAGGAGTGTTAGGGGTGCACACATCAGAAGTGGCGTTGGACAGAGGGGTTTTCTGACCAGGTTGTGGAGTGATTTTGCTATGACCGCAGACAGGACAGGTACTGCTGCATCAATTGAAAGTGACAGGAGACAACATTTGTCCAGTATGGTTACTAACTATTTTTCATCCCTTATCGATGTTCTCCCTCAACCGTCATTCCCATTTGATTACTGGGCCTCCAAATTAGACACCTGGCCAGAATTGGCAGAATATGCATTGCAGGAGCTTGCTTGCCCGGCAGCAAGTGTCCTATCAGAAAGAGTATTCAGTGCTGCAGGTTCAATATTAACCGAAAAAAGGACTCGTCTGGCTACCCAAAATGTTGACGATCTAACATTCATTAAAATGAACCACAACTGGATTTCGAAATCTTTTGCCCCACCTTGCCCGGCCGACACCTAGCTTTCCTATGAAAAGCTCTTGCCTGTGAATTACTTTTCTAATGTCTAATTTGCTGCAGCTGATTGTACAGCATACGACATGTTTACACCTCCCTAAATGGCAAAACTCCCCACACGGGGCCGTGGTATCGCGACTTGGCGCAAGCACCCGTGAGACTGCTGTTTGTCTGAAGAGGTGGGTGTGCTCGCTTTTGGTTGACGGCATTGCTACTGGGTCCCTCATAGTACAATGTAGTGTCTCTGGCGGTGGTGGTGCGCACCCAACGTCAGACACACCGTTGTAACATGAGGGGCCCTGGGGCGGTCCCGCCGGCCTCAAGAGAGTTCCCCCCTACCCCAGCTCAAAATGTGCTCTACCACGTGCAAAATTATGTCGCACAGCTCCACCAATCTTTAGTCTATTCGCTGACATCATTCAATGTCTGGCACTGACAATACAAATTTGTAGACATCTATGATGCAACTTAAAGTAGTCTGTGTCTGTGTCCTATATTGGCACCATTAAATAGTTACTGCCAAATCACTATGTCAGAAACTCAGTAGATGAGCCCACCCCTGTACCTAAGTATGCCACCTTTTTTTTTGTTTTGGTTGTTTTGCGAGACATTAACATCTATTTATATTTTGGGAGTACTGGGACAGACACTCCTTGCACTACTCCTCCACTCACCACCAAGCTGCCTGTGTATCCATGTAACCGCTGTAAAGCTGCCATGAGCCTATTGTTTGTTATTTTAGGCCTTTGATAGCCTGTCTGCGGTCCCTACTTTAAATACTCCTCCACTGACCACCAAGCTGCCTGTGTATCCATGTAACCGATGTAAAACTGCCATGAGCCTATTGTTTGTTATTTTAGGCCTTTGATAGCCTGTCTGCGGTCCCTACTTTAAATACTCCTCCACTCACCACCAAGCTGCCTGTGTATCCATGTAACCGCTGTAAAGCTGCCATGAGCCTATTGTTTGTTATTTTAGGCCTTTGATAGCCTGTCTGCGGTCCCTACTTTAAATACTCCTCCACTCATCACCAGCTGCCTGCCCGTGTATCCATGTAACCGCTGTAAAACTGCCATGAGTGTTGTGAATTTGCTTTTTGCTCCCTCTAGTGGTTACTAGTTTTTTGACTCTGGTTTTTTCTGTCATTCCTTTTATCCGCACCTGGGTCGTTAGTTAGGGGTGTTGCTATATAAGCTCCCTGGACCTTCAGTTCAATGCCTGGCAACGTAGTTATCAGAGCTAGTCTGCTGTGCTCTTGTCTACTGATCCTGGTTCCAGTTATATCAGCTAAGTCTGCCTTTTGCTTTTTGCTATTTGTTTTGGTTTTGTATTTTTGTCCAGCTTGTTCCAAATCTGTATCCTGACCTTTGCTGGAAGCTCTAGGGGGCTGGTGTTCTCCCCCCGGACCGTTAGACGGTTCGGGGGTTCTTGAATTTCCAGTGTGGATTTTGATAGGGTTTTTGTTGACCATATAAGTTACCTTTCTTTATTCTGCTATCAGTAAGCGGGCCTCTCTGTGCTAAACCTGGTTCATTTCTGTGTTTGTCATTTCCTCTTACCTCACCGTTATTATTTGTGGGGGGCTTCTATCCAGCTTTGGGGTCCCCTTCTCTGGAGGCAAGAAAGGTCTTTTGTTTTCCTCTGCTAGGGTAGCTAGATTCTCCGGCTGGAGCGTGTCATCTAGAATCAACGTAGGAATGATCCCCGGCTACTTCTAGTGTTGGCGTTAGGAGTAGATATATGGTCAAACCAGTTACCACTGCCCTATGAGCTGGATTTTTGTATTCTGCAGACTTCCACGTACCTCTGAGACCCTCGCCATTGGGGTCATAACAGTTTGCCAGGCCGGTATTAAATGTTTAATGCATTGCAGAAGAGGGATTATAAGAAAGAAGATTCTGAGTTTTTTGTTTTTTTTCTTCTTCCCCTTTACCTCAGAGTGGCTATGCTTGCTGCAGACATGAATGTCCAGACCTTGATTACAAGTGTGGACCAGCTGGCTACTCGTGTGCAGGGCATACAAGACTATGTTATCAGAAATCCTAGGTCAGAACCTAAAATACCGATTCCTGAACTGTTTTCCGGAGACAGGTTTAAGTTTAGGAATTTCATGAATAATTGTAAATTGTTTTTGTCCCTGAGACCCTGTTCATCTGGAGACTCTGCTCAGCAAGTAAAAATTGTTATTTCGTTCTTACGGGGCGACCCTCAGGATTGGGCTTTTTCGCTGGCGCCAGGAGATCCGGCATTGGCTGATATTGATGCGTTTTTTCTGGCGCTCGGTTTACTTTATGAGGAACCCAATCTTGAGATTCAGGCAGAAAAGGCCTTGCTGGCTATGTCTCAGGGGCAGGACGAGGCTGAAGTGTATTGCCAAAAATTTCGGAAATGGTCCGTGCTGACACATTGGAACGAGTGTGCACTGGCCGCTAATTTTAGAAATGGCCTTTCTGAAGCCATTAAGAATGTTATGGTGGGTTTTCCCATTCCCACAGGTCTGAATGATACTATGGCACTGGCTATTCAAATTGACCGGCGGTTGCGGGAGCGCAAAACCGCAAATTCCCTCATGGTGTTGTCTGAACAGACACCTAATTCGGTGCAATGTGATAGAAAAACCGCAAATTCCCTCATGGTGTTGTCTGAACAGACACCTGATTTAATGCAATGTGATAGAATCCTGACTAGAAATGAGCGGAAAATTCATAGACGCCAGAATGGCTTGTGCTACTACTGTGGTGATTCTACACATGTTATCTCAGCATGCTCTAAACGTATAGCTAAGGTTGTTAGTCCTGTCACCGTTGGTAATTTGCAACCTAAATTTATTCTGTCTGTAACTTTGATTTGCTCACTGTCGTCTTATCCGGTCATGGCGTTTGTAGATTCAGGTGCTGCCCTGAGTCTTATGGATCTGTCATTTGCTAAGCGCTGTGGTTTTACTCTTGAACCATTAGAAAATCCTATTCCTCTTAGGGGTATTGATGCTACGCCATTGGCAGCAAATAAACCGCAGTATTGGACACAGGTTACCATGTGCATGACTCCTGAACACCGCGAGGTGATACGTTTCCTGGTTTTACATAAAATGCATGATTTGGTTGTTTTAGGGCTGCCATGGTTACAGACCCATAATCCAGTCCTGGACTGGAAGGCTATGTCAGTCTCAAGTTGGGGCTGTCGGGGTATTCATGGGGATTCCCTGCCTGTGTCTATTGCTTCTTCTACGCCTTCGGAAGTTCCGGAGTATTTGTCTGATTATCAGGATGTCTTCAGTGAGTCTGAGTCCAGTGCACTGCCTCCTCATAGGGACTGTGACTGTGCTATAGATTTGATCCCAGGCAGTAAATTTCCTAAGGGAAGACTGTTTAATCTGTCGGTACCTGAACATACCGCTATGCGTTCATATATCAAGGAGTCTCTGGAGAAAGGACATATTCGTCCGTCCTCTTCCCCTCTTGGTGCGGGATTCTTTTTTGTGGCAAAAAAGGACGGATCTTTGAGACCTTGTATTGATTATCGGCTTTTAAATAAGATCACTGTCAAATTTCAGTATCCTTTACCGCTGTTGTCTGACTTGTTTGCCCGGATTAAAGGTGCCAAGTGGTTCACCAAGATAGACCTTCGTGGTGCGTACAACCTTGTGCGCATTAAGCAAGGTGATGAATGGAAAACCGCATTCAATACGCCCGAAGGTCATTTTGAGTACTTGGTGATGCCTTTTGGGCTCTCCAATGCGCCTTCAGTTTTTCAGTCCTTTATGCATGACATTTTCCGGAAGTATCTGGATAAATTTTTGATTGTTTATCTGGATGATATTTTGGTTTTTTCTGATAATTTGGATTCGCATGTGGAGCAGGTCAGGTTGGTCTTTAAAATTTTGCGTGAAAATTCTTTGTTTGTCAAAGGCTCAAAGTGTCTCTTTGGTGTACAGAAGGTTCCCTTTTTGGGGTTCATTTTTTCCCCTTCTGCTGTGGAGATGGACCCAGTCAAGGTCCGAGCTATTCTTGATTGGACTCAGCCCTCGTCAGTTAAGAGTCTTCAGAAGTTCTTGGGTTTCGCTAACTTCTACCGTCGTTTTATCGCTAATTTTTCTAGCATTGTGAAACCTTTGACGGATATGACCAAGAAGGGCTCCGATGTAGCTAACTGGGCTCCTGCTGCCGTGGAGGCTTTCCAGGAGTTGAAACGCCGGTTTACTTCGGCGCCTGTTTTGTGCCAGCCCGATGTCTCACTTCCCTTTCAGGTTGAGGTGGATGCTTCAGAGATTGGAGCAGGGGCCGTTTTGTCGCAGAGAGGCCCTGGTTGCTCTGTTATGAAACCTTGTGCCTTTTTCTCTAGGAAGTTTTCGCCTGCCGAGCGAAATTATGATGTGGGCAATCGGGAGTTGTTGGCCATGAAATGGGCATTTGAGGAGTGGCGTCATTGGCTCGAGGGTGCTAAGCATCGTGTGGTGGTCTTGACTGATCACAAAAATCTGATGTATCTCGAGTCTGCTAAACGCCTTAATCCGAGACAGGCCCGCTGGTCATTGTTTTTCTCCCGCTTTGATTTTGTTGTCTCGTATTTACCAGGTTCAAAGAATGTGAAGGCCGATGCTCTTTCTAGGAGCTTTGTGCCTGATGCTCCTGGAGTCGCTGATCCTGTTGGTATTCTTAAAGATGGAGTTATCTTGTCAGCTATTTCTCCGGATCTGCGACGTGTGTTGCAGAGATTTCAGGCTGATAGGCCTGAGTCTTGTCCACCTGACAGACTGTTTGTCCCGGATAAGTGGACCAGCAGAGTCATTTCCGAGGTTCATTCCTCGGTGTTGGCAGGTCACCCGGGAATTTTTGGCACCAGAGATCTGGTGGCCAGGTCCTTTTGGTGGCCTTCCTTGTCAAGGGATGTGCGGTCATTTGTGCAGTCCTGTGGGACTTGTGCTCGAGCTAAGCCTTGCTGTTCTCGTGCCAGCGGTTTGCTCTTGCCCTTGCCTGTCCCGAAGAGACCTTGGACACATATCTCCATGGATTTCATTTCTGATCTTCCGCTATCTCAGGGCATGTCCGTTATCTGGGTGATATGTGATCGCTTCTCAAAGATGGTCCATTTGGTTCCTTTGCCTAAGCTGCCTTCCTCTTCCGATCTGGTTCCTGTGTTTTTCCAGAACGTGGTTCGTTTGCACGGCATCCCTGAGAATATTGTGTCAGACAGAGGATCCCAGTTCGTTTCCAGGTTCTGGCGATCCTTTTGTAGTAGGATGGGCATTGATTTGTCGTTTTCGTCTGCTTTCCATCCTCAGACTAATGGACAGACGGAGCGAACCAATCAGACTTTGGAGGCTTATTTGAGGTGTTTTGTCTCTGCTGATCAGGACGATTGGGTGACATTCTTGCCGTTGGCTGAGTTTGCCCTTAATAATCGGGCTAGTTCCGCCACCTTGGTTTCGCCTTTTTTCTGCAACTCTGGTTTCCATCCTCGCTTTTCTTCGGGTCATGTGGAGCCTTCTGACTGTCCTGGGGTGGATTCTGTGGTGGATAGGTTGCAGCGGATCTGGAATCATGTGGTGGACAACTTGAAGTTGTCACAGGAGAGGGCTCAGCGCTTTGCCAACCGCCGCCGCGGTGTGGGTCCCCGACTACGCGTTGGGGATTTGGTATGGCTTTCTTCCCGCTTTGTTCCTATGAAGGTCTCCTCTCCCAAATTTAAACCTCGTTTTATTGGGCCTTACAAGATATTGGAAATCCTTAATCCTGTATCTTTTCGTCTGGATCTTCCTGTGTCGTTTGCTATTCACAATGTATTTCATAGGTCCTTGTTGCGGCGGTACATTGTGCCTGTAGTTCCTTCTGCTGAGCCTCCTGCTCCGGTGTTGGTTGAGGGCGAGTTGGAGTACGTGGTGGAGAAGATCTTGGATTCTCGCCTCTCCAGGCGGAGGCTTCAGTACCTGGTCAAGTGGAAGGGCTATGGTCAGGAGGATAATTCCTGGGTGGTCGCCTCTGATGTTCATGCGGCCGATTTAGTTCGTGCCTTTCATGCCGCTCATCCTGATCGCCCTGGTGGTCGTGGTGAGGGTTCGGTGACCCCTCACTAAGGGGGGGGTACTGTTGTGAATTTGCTTTTTGCTCCCTCTAGTGGTTACTAGTTTTTTGACTCTGGTTTTTTCTGTCATTCCTTTTATCCGCACCTGGGTCGTTAGTTAGGGGTGTTGCTATATAAGCTCCCTGGACCTTCAGTTCAATGCCTGGCAACGTAGTTATCAGAGCTAGTCTGCTGTGCTCTTGTCTACTGATCCTGGTTCCAGTTATATCAGCTAAGTCTGCCTTTTGCTTTTTGCTATTTGTTTTGGTTTTGTATTTTTGTCCAGCTTGTTCCAAATCTGTATCCTGACCTTTGCTGGAAGCTCTAGGGGGCTGGTGTTCTCCCCCCGGACCGTTAGACGGTTCGGGGGTTCTTGAATTTCCAGTGTGGATTTTGATAGGGTTTTTGTTGACCATATAAGTTACCTTTCTTTATTCTGCTATCAGTAAGCGGGCCTCTCTGTGCTAAACCTGGTTCATTTCTGTGTTTGTCATTTCCTCTTACCTCACCGTTATTATTTGTGGGGGGCTTCTATCCAGCTTTGGGGTCCCCTTCTCTGGAGGCAAGAAAGGTCTTTTGTTTTCCTCTACTAGGGGTAGCTAGATTCTCCGGCTGGAGCGTGTCATCTAGAATCAACGTAGGAATGATCCCCGGCTACTTCTAGTGTTGGCGTTAGGAGTAGATATATGGTCAAACCAGTTACCACTGCCCTATGAGCTGGATTTTTGTATTCTGCAGACTTCCACGTACCTCTGAGACCCTCGCCATTGGGGTCATAACACATGAGCCTATTGTTTGTTATTTTAGGCCTTTGATAGCCTGTCTGCGGTCCCTACTTTAAATACTCCTCCACTCATCACCAGCTGCCTGCCCGTGTATCCATGTAACCGCTGTAAAACTGCCATGAGCCTATTGTTTGTTATTTTAGGCCTTTGATAGCCTGTCTGCGGTCCCTACTTTAAATACTCCTCCACTCACCACCAAGCTGCCTGTGTATCCATGTAACCGCTGTAAAGCTGCCATGAGCCTATTGTTTGTTATTTTAGGCCTTTGATAGCCTGTCTGCGGTCCCTACTTTAAATACTCCTCCACTCACCACCAAGCTGCCTGTGTATCCATGTAACCGATGTAAAACTGCCATGAGCCTATTGTTTGTTATTTTAGGCCTTTGATAGCCTGTCTGCGGTCCCTACTTTAAATACTCCTCCACTCATCACCAGCTGCCTGCCCGTGTATCCATGTAACCGCTGTAAAACTGCCATGAGCCTATTGTTTGTTATTTTAGGCCTTTGATAGCCTGTCTGCGGTCCCTACTTTAAATACTCCTCCACTCACCACCAAGCTGCCTGTGTATCCATGTAACCGCTGTAAAGCTGCCATGAGCCTATTGTTTGTTATTTTAGGCCTTTGATAGCCTGTCTGCGGTCCCTACTTTAAATACTCCTCCACTGACCACCAAGCTGCCTGTGTATCCATGTAACCGATGTAAAACTGCCATGAGCCTATTGTTTGTTATTTTAGGCCTTTGATAGCCTGTCTGCGGTCCCTACTTTAAATACTCCTCCACTCACCACCAAGCTGCCTGTGTATCCATGTAACCGCTGTAAAGCTGCCATGAGCCTATTGTTTGTTATTTTAGGCCTTTGATAGCCTGTCTGCGGTCCCTACTTTAAATACTCCTCCACTCACCACCAAGCTGCCTGTGTATCCATGTAACCGCTGTAAAGCTGCCATGAGCCTATTGTTTGTTATTTTAGGCCATTGATAGCCTGTCTGCGGTCCCTACTTTAAATACTCCTCCACTCACCACCAAGCTGCCTGTGTATCCATGTAACCGCTGTAAAGCTGTCATGAGCCTATTGTTTGTTATTTTAGGCCTTTGATAGCCTGTCTGCGGTCCCTACTTTAAATACTCCTCCACTCACCACCAAGCTGCCTGTGTATCCATGTAACCGATGTAAAACTGCCATGAGCCTATTGTTTGTTATTTTAGGCCTTTGATAGCCTGTCTGCGGTCCCTACTTTAAATACTCCTCCACTCACCACCAAGCTGCCTGTGTATCCATGTAACCACTGTAAAGCTGCCATGAGCCTATTGTTTGTTATTTTAGGCCTTTGATAGCCTGTCTGCGGTCCCTACTTTAAATACTCCTCCACTCATCACCAGCTGCCTGCCCGTGTATCCATGTAACCGCTGTAAAACTGCCATGAGCCTATTGTTTGTTATTTTAGGCCTTTGATAGCCTGTCTGCGGTCCCTACTTTAAATACTCCTCCACTCATCACCAGCTGCCTGCCCGTGTATCCATGTAACCGATGTAAAACTGCCATGAGCCTATTGTTTGTTATTTTAGGCCTTTGATAGCCTGTCTGCGGTCCCTACTTTAAATACTCCTCCACTCATCACCAGCTGCCTGCCCGTGTATCCATGTAACCGCTGTAAAACTGCCATGAGCCTATTGTTTGTTATTTTAGGCCTTTGATAGCCTGTCTGCGGTCCCTACTTTAAATACTCCTCCACTCACCACCAAGCTGCCTGTGTATCCATGTAACCGCTGTAAAGCTGCCATGAGCCTATTGTTTGTTATTTTAGGCCTTTGATAGCCTGTCTGCGGTCCCTACTTTAAATACTCCTCCACTGACCACCAAGCTGCCTGTGTATCCATGTAACCGATGTAAAACTGCAGTATTTTGCTTATAAAAAAGAAAATACTGGAGAGATATCAAATGCAGACATTTTAACATTAAAAACAAAAACACATACAACAAAAAACTGGTACAGTACAAAAATTGGCCACCAGCTACAAAAACTTGCTCCTGCAAGTAGTTAACTGAAAGGTTTTTTTCCATTGAAAACACAGATATGGCATCCACCGAGTGTTGTCCTGTCGCGTCTTCTTTATATTATTGCCAAGAAGCTGCAACTGAATAAAGCTGAGCTTCTACCTTCTGCCTCTTACTAACTGCTGTTTTTTTAAAAAATTGGCTGTTCCGGCCTACTAAAGGTGTCTGTCTGCCCCTGCCTGGTGTTGTCCTCAACTGAATAAAGCTGAGCTTCAACCTTCAGTTCCAAATTACCATTTTTAAAAATGCAATTGGCTGTTCCGGCCTACTAAAGGTGAATGTCTGCCCCTGCCTGGTGTTGTCCTCAACTGAATAAAGCTGAGCTTCTACCTTCTGTTCCAAATTACCATTTTTAAAAATGCAATTGGCTGTTCCGGCCTACTAAAGGTGAATGTCTGCCCCTGCCTGGTGTTGTCCTCAACTGAATAAAGCTGAGCTTCTACCTTCTGTTCCAAATTACCATTTTTAAAAATGCCATTGGCTGTTCCGGCCTACTAAAGGTGTCTGTCTGCCGCTGCCTGGTGTTGTCCTCAACTGAATAAAGCTGAGCTTCTACCTTCTGTTCCAAATTACCATTTTTAAAAATGCAATTGGCTGTTCCGGCCTACTAAAGGTGAATGTCTGCCCCTGCCTGGTGTTGTCCTCAACTGAATAAAGCTGAGCTTCTACCTTCTGTTCCAAATTACCATTTTTAAAAATGCCATTGGCTGTTCCGGCCTACTAAAGGTGTCTGTCTGCCCCTGCCTGGTGTTGTCCTCAACTGAATAAAGCTGAGCTTCAACCTTCAGTTCCAAATTACCATTTTTAAAAATGCAATTGGCTGTTCCGGCCTACTAAAGGTGTCTGTCTGCCCCTGCCTGGTGTTGTCCTCAACTGAATAAAGCTGAGCTTCTACCTTCTGCCTCTTACTAACTGCTGTTTTTTTAAAAAATTGGCTGTTCCGGCCTACTAAAGGTGTCTGTCTGCCCCTGCCTTGTGTTGTCCTCAACTGAATAAAGCTGAGCTTCAACCTTCAGTTCCAAATTACCATTTTTAAAAATGCAATTGGCTGTTCCGGCCTACTAAAGGTGTCTGTCTGCCCCTGCCTGGTGTTGTCCTCAACTGAATAAATCTGAGCTTCTACCTTCTGCCTCTTACTAACTGCTGTTTTTTTAAAAAATTGGCTGTTCCGGCCTACTAAAGGTGAATGTCTGCCCCTGCCTGGTGTTGTCCTCAACTGAATAAAGCTGAGCTTCAACCTTCAGTTCCAAATTACCATTTTTAAAAATGCAATTGGCTGTTCCGGCCTACTAAAGGTGAATGTCTGCCCCTGCCTGGTGTTGTCCTCAACTGAATAAAGCTGAGCTTCTACCTTCTGTTCCAAATTACCATTTTTAAAAATGCAATTGGCTGTTCCGGCCTACTAAAGGTGTCTGTCTGCCCCTGCCTGGTGTTGTCCTCAACTGAATAAAGCTGAGCTTCAACCTTCAGTTCCAAATTACCATTTTTAAAAATGCAATTGGCTGTTCCGGCCTACTAAAGGTGTCTGTCTGCCCCTGCCTGGTGTTGTCCTCAACTGAATAAAGCTGAGCTTCTACCTTCTGCCTCTTACTAACTGCTGTTTTTTTTAAAAATTGGCTGTTCCGGCCTACTAAAGGTGTCTGTCTGCCCCTGCCTGGTGTTGTCCTCAACTGAACAAAGCTGAGCTTCCACATTCTGGCTTTCGCCCTATACTATCAGATATTAAACTGCATTTGGCCTACTAGTGTGGTTAGGCCCTTGAAACAGTGTCTGCTGCTCTTGGGTTTGCTACTCCACTGAACAAAGCAATGCCGCCTGTTTAGTCCTGTTACCAATTTTGAACTGCATTTAGCCTACTTTATTCTTTGGCCCTATATCTGTTTCCTCCTCATCCTGCCCATTGCCCAGCCACTGCTAGATGAGTCTGCTGGTACATTGACCTAGACCACTACATTCCCCTTATACTCTACACAGCCAGAATCTGACCCTGCTGAAAGTAAGGTTCCCCTTCCCGCATGTTATACCACCTTACACAGGGACAGAGAGGAAGGTGCAGATGAAAGTGCAGGTTCCTTCATCAGGTGGGGGGGCATACTCGTTGGCGACGTCACTGGCACAGGGCCCCTCAGAGTACGCAAAAGTGTCGCTGCTGGTGGGAGGCGCCCCCGCCATGCAAACACACATCGCTGTACTTTGAGGGGCCCTGTGCCAGTGCCAATGCGAACGAGTGGGCCCCCCCTGCTTGCTCAGGATCACAGCACTTGCAACGTTGAAATACTTACCTTTCCCTGCAACACCGCCGTGACGTAGTCCGCATTTCCTGGGCCCACGAAAAACTTGAGCCGGCCCTACTCCCCCCACAACTTTTGCCAAATGACCCCCAATTCCCTATGCCCAACTATTATTATAAAGTTAATTAAGATTGACAAGCTTCAGAAACAAGAATGGATGTTTTTGGCATTAAAATGGGCACTGTAGGTGTTTTCCTGGCCTCCACTCACTGCCGACTATGCTTCCCCATTGACTTGCATTGGGTTTCGTGTTTCGGTCGATCCCCGACTTTTAGCGATAATCGGCCGACTGCACTCGACTCGACTCTGGACAAAATCGGGTTTCACAAAACCCGACTCGATCTTAAAAAAATGAAAGTCGCTCAACTCTAGCTGTCAACATTGTGACTATGGAAGTTGCTTCAGCCCTACACACAACTAATGCCAGTGATAGAAATGTGACCTACCTGCTTGCTGCTGCTTCTCAGTCTCTTGGTCATGATACAGACAGTTTCACATTGAATTGGGAATGTATCAGACAGGCTTGTCTCTGGCATGAAGAGATTGCAGCAAATGCAATCAAGGCTCCTTCAATAGCAGTGATCCACTAACTGTACCCTGGTACGGGAAAAGGATTGCAAGCCAGACCCGCAATGAAAGTGCTGAGTGACTGGCAGTACTAGTGTCAGGAGAAATAACTGAGAAGTTGTTGTCTGTTCTAGCACCTAACAGCACAGGGGCAGCACAAACTAAGGCTGCATTTGCGATTCTGCAGGATTGGCAGCTCTTGGATACGGTGAAGTTTATGTAATCAATTGGTTAAAACCAAGTTTTCAGCTGGAATGGAAGATGACAAAGTTTCAACACAGCTAGGTCCACTTAAGAAGTGCCCAGTATAATTTTGCACCAACCAGCTTGCACAATGCCACCCAAGAGATGATTACAAGGAATTGTTAACACTGGCAATCATGTTCCTTGGTTTGTCAGCAAAACCAAGAGGTGTACATAAATACTCCAGGCACCTACTATTGGGTCTGATGGACGGTCAATAGGATATACACTCTGAAGAGCTTCATGGTTCAACACCAATTTCATTAAAATGAAATTTCCTTCAATTTTGCACTTTTACTCTCTGCTTATACTTGAAGTCTTGGTACCTCTGTCAGATCCCAGTCACATAGCCACAAAATGACCTGACATTACTTTAAAACTCGTAGCATACAAAGGAATCAACGCACCATTCACCAGAAACTTGTGGTACTTCAGTGAGATTATAGTGGGTCTGGCTTTTTTTGACAGTGAGGTTTCAACAACTACAGAAAAGGTTGAGATGGCACTGCCTCTGCAGAAGGAAGGCAACATTGTCTACTCAACTTGCGTGCAGATAGACAAATACTTTGTGTCACACAAAAACCTTAATCACTTCATGTTATCCAAGACAATAAAACTGTTCTTTTCACTGGAAGTAAACCAGCATCTTCTTCAAGATCCTTGTCTGTGGCACAATAATGCAAGTTACACTGATGCATCCTCAAAAGTTGCGAATGATGCCTCCGAATGCTCCATTGCGCTCATGAGTACATTCTATTTGTCACTGATCACTTAAGAAGCCCATAAACAGATTATTCTCTAGAGTGTGAAAAAGCATTGCAATGACTATCTTAAACAAATTAAAGCGTCTTTTGTTAAAAAAGTGAAACCGTGAAACTACTGTAAAACTATGTGTTTACTTTGCAGCAAGACATTTATTACAAATAATTTTTAGTTTTGTGATGATTGAATCACCATTAACAAAGTTATGAAATTTTTTGCACGTTACAATAACACCAAAGGGAATTATTCCCAGGGGCGAGACCTAAAAATGTGCACAACATTTTTTTGACTGTCACCCTTATATATACACTGCTCAAAAAAATAAAGGGAACACTAAAATCCCACATCCTAGATATCACTGAATGAAATATTCCAGTTGTAAATCTTTACTCATTAAATAGTGGAATGCTTTGATAACGGTAAAACCTAAAAATTATCAATGTAAATCACAACTAATATCCCCTAGAGGTCTGGAGTTGGAATGGTGCTCAAAATCAAAGTGGAAAATCAAATTGCAGGCTGATCCAAATCCAGCGGAAATGCCTCAAGACAAGGAAATGATGCTCAGTAGTGTGTGTGGCCTCCACGTGCCTGGATGACCTCCCAACAATACCTGGGCATGCTTCTGATGAGGCAGCAGATGGTCTCCTGAGGGATTCCCTCCCAGACCTAGACTAAAGCATCCGCCAACTCCTGGGAATTCTGTGGTGCAACAAAATGTTGGTGGATGGAGCGAGACATGATGTTCCGGATGTGTTCATTCGGATTCAGATCTGGGGAAAGGGTGGGCCAGTTAATAGCTTCAATGCCTTCACGTTGCAGGAACTGCTGACACACTCCAGCCACATGAAGTCTGGCATTATCCTGCATTAGGAGGAACCCAGGGCCAACCACACCAGCACATGGTCTCACAAGGGGTCTGAGGGTCTCATCTCGGTACCTATTAGGAGCATGCTACATCTGGCGAGCACATGGAAGGCTGTGCGGCCCTCCAAATAAATGCTACCCCACATCATTACAGACCCATTGCTAAACCGGTCATGCTGAAGGATTTTGCAGGAAGCAGATCGCTCTCCACAGCGTCTCCAGTCTCTGTCACGTCTGTCACATGTGCTCAGTGTGAACCTGCTTTCATCTGTGAGGAGCACAGGGCACGAGTGGCGAATTTGCCAATACTTGTTTTCTGAGGCAAATGCCAAGTGTCCTGCACGGTATTGGGCTGTGAGCACAGCACCCATCTGTGGACGTCGGGCACTCAGACCATCCTCATGGAGTCAGTTTCTAACCGATTGTGCAGACACATGCACATTTGTGGCCTGCTGGAGGTCATTTTGCAGGGCTCTGGCAGTGCTCCTCCTGATTGCACAAAGGTTGGGGTAGTGGTCCTGCTGCTGGGTCCTACGGCCCCCTCTACATCTCCTGGTGTACTGGCTTGTCTCTTGGTAGTACCTCCAGCCTCTGGACAGCAAATCTTCTTGCCACAGTTCACATTGATGTGCCATCCTGGATGAGCTGCACTACCTGAGCCACTTGTGTGAGTTGTATAGTATGTCTCATGACACCATGAGTGTGAAAGCACAACCAACATTCAAAAGTGACCAAAACATCAGCCAGAAAGCATTGGCACTGAGATGTGGTCTGTGGTCCTCACCTGCAGAACCACTCCTTTATTGAGTGTGTCTTGATAATTGCCAATGATTTCTATTCCACTTGCACAACAGCCTGTGAAATTGATTGTCAATCAGTGTTGCTTCCTAAGTGAACAGATTGATTTCACAGAAGGTTGATTTACTTGGAGTTATATTCTGATGTTTAAGTGTTCCCTTTATTTTTTTGAGCAGTGTATGTATATATTGTGAGATAGCGCTACCTGAGTTGGTTGGGGACACTCGCTTGGCAACAGGATTAAAGCACTCAGGCATGGTTTCTCACAAAAACAGTCTATTTGGTTTATTTAAATGTCATAAACTGCACCGTAGACCATGTTGCACATCACAGACCTACACATAGACCACAGCACTTTAACTCGCCGAATAGTTCATTAACGTCCACGTAACACAACAAGCACCAACAGTCTGTTCCAAAGGTAGATACTTTTCTGCCCGTAACCCCCTTTATCTGGAGGTACATTAAAGGAGCTCCTGCTCCACAAACTGACTCCTGTCAGTCGTGGTTCCCAGGGAAGCTGTTTCTATTTTACTATGTTACTATTACTGTTGGAAAACCCATTACTGGATGCCTGTGAGACATGTCATACAGTAACATTCATCATTCATATGCTATAATGGCTTTCTTTAAATAAAGCTGTGTATATGTTATGTTCTCTTTACTCCAAGAAATGAAAAATTTCAGCCCACAAAGCTATATCATTTTTTTCAGTATCATTTTTTGTATCGTAAACTGAACAGATAGCGATCAAATCAGCACTTTACTAGCCTTAGTTTTGTTCACAATTAGCTTGTATGCCTGTAAACAGGGCCTAAAGTGATAGATTTTTTAATAACAAGTATACTTAGCTATTATATATTGTATTTTGTTTTAATAAATTGGAATTAATTTTTGGAAAAACAAGACTTAAAAGAGGTCTTCCACCAAGCTATAGAAGAGAAAAATATTATGATGGACACAAAAAGACTAGACTAAATATTACATCTTCAACATGTTGTTTCAGCTGTTCAGTGATTGTGTAAGGTGTGCATTGCAGCGTAATAGTAATTACACATTAAAATAATTTTATAGGTTAAAGTATGCCTTAGCGTAAATATTTTAATCATAAGTAAAATAATATCATAGATTTTACAAGGCCATTTGTCGAAAAAAATTATTACTTACCTCCGGAAATCCATCCAAAATGTTGTCTGCAAACTCTTTTGTTATTAATCTTCAATATTCTGATAAACTTTATAGAATCCATATTTAGTGCTCCATAAGGATATGAAATGGATGTTTTATTTGCTTTATAGATCCGCAATGAATAGTTTGCTAATCTTTTAATATTTACATTGCACACTTACACAAATGTGATATTGCACCTGTTAATATATAAAAAATCTGTGAACTGAGTAGAACCTGGCTCACATTTACAAAAGGATTAAAGCTTAATTCATTTCTTATTATGTGGGCATTGCAGACTATTGTGGACCAATTTAAATCTGTGAATTATTATTTTGTATTGTTTTAGAAGAAACTTTGAAATATTGTTAGATCATAACTGCCAAAATTAAGCACATTGTAGATTTGTTTTTTTTACATTGGACCCATAAAAAGAAATATATGTGAAAACAGTTATTGATATAATTAATAGATTAGGCAACTGATATGATGAATATTTTACTAAAGTATTAAAACATGGTAGGAAATTTTCTGTGTAATCTATATAAAATATGTTGCTACTCTATTTTTCTCAGGTGTCTCTATGGCATTATATTAAGGGCTCATATAACAGAATACTATAAACTATTTGTTACAATTTAGCCCAGAAAGCAAATGAAATACATTTTAATCTGTATGAAAATGGTGTACATGCTTGTCTCTAAGATTTTTTGCACTGATTTTTTAAAGAAGGCCTATGTGCTGTAACATAATCAAAATGTATGACTAGAATTATGCAAAACAATTTACAGAACCCTGCTCCAGCAGCCATATTGGTACACTATGGTAGTTGAATGAGAGCACTGCAAACTTTCTCAGTTACTGTGCTTGAGGCTGTACGCACCTCTACAAAAGCTCCACCATATTGCTCTGCAAGCTATTATGTCTCATAGTCTAGAATAGACCTGGGCAAAGTGTGGCCCATGGCCACATCTGGCCCTATGGCTGTCTCAGTCCGGCCCATGGACTAACACAGCTGAGTGGCTGAAAACAAAAGCCCACCATGCCCGCTTGCTGTCTCTGCTGTCTACCATGGTGGGTAAGAGGGGGAACAGCTTTGGTAGAGCATCGGGTCAGAGGAGGCTGGAGTCTGCTGCTGCGGCTCACACCTGTGCCCTCTGCAAAAGAGAAATGAATATTTACTGCATTCCACGCTTATGGGCGTGGAGGGCAATGAATATTCATTCATCCTGAATAGTGTCTTGGTATGATTGGCCCCCAACCCCAGTCCTGGTATGCATAGCCCCATGCTTATGATTTCCCCCACCCCCATCCTGGTATGGTATGCATGTCCCCATCTGCTTTATGCTTGTAAGCAGCGAATGGCAGGGACATCATGCGCTGCTCACAAGCAGAGCTCAGCTGCCAGAATACTCACTGCTCTGCAAGCCAGGAGAGTGCACGCAGTGAGTATTCATTTCTCTTAAGTAGCGGCACATGTGACCACCGGCAGCAGCAGGAAGCCGGTGGCTGACACTGTGAGCACTACTGAAGAGCGATAAATACTCACTGCTTTCTGAGTGCATAATCCTGGTATGCAGATCAGTGAATATTCTAGCACCTGTGCTCTGCTTGTGAGCATCGCATGACCTCCCTGCCATGCTCTACTTACAAGCAAAATGCTGCGAAAGAGCGCTGGGATTGTAAGTGTAATGTTTACTGATGGGGCCATGCATACCAGGAAGGGGGTGAGGGCCAATTATAATGATGGGGCCATGCAAACCAGGATCGGATGGAGGGCCAATCCTACCAGAATAGGAATGGGCAATGAATACTAGGAGGAGATGGGGGCCCTGCATACCAGGATAAGGATGGGGGCAATGCATACCAGGATAAGGTTGGGGGGCATGCATACCAGGATAGGGATGGGGCCATGAAGACTAGGATGAGATGGGGCCCTGTATGCCAGGATAGGGATGGGGCCATGTATACTAGAACAAGATGGGGGCCCTGCATACCAGGATACTGATGGGGCCATGCATTCTTACATATGAAAAACAGCTAGCTCGCTCTTCCTTCTTATAAAAAAGGTATCATTTTTGGACAGCTTGATACAATGCATTTGTTTACTCATTTTGTGAATAGCAGATCCCAAAAAGATATTTTTTCGCTCACAATTAAGAAGCCATTACTTATTTACATTCCCATCTGTATGGCTGTATTGTCTCCCTAAAGAAGTGTCCATAATAATTGTCAATAAATAATTGTCAAGAGAGGAGTTTTGGCCTGCATTCTATCTTAGTACGAGGTGCCGGTGTAATAGATCCTGTGGACCCCAAGCACAAAAAAATCAAGTATTGACTGCACTCTCCTCTGCAACACAACAGCAGCAGAGGGCCGAGCATGGGAGCGCTGCCAATCCGCCATTGAGCACCCTACAGCATATGGTTTTCTGAGGACCACAGCCTGGTTCCTCTAATTTTTTGGGGGGGCTTCTCCAGACACACATTTATTGTGTGTTCCATTAAGTCAAAACACTTTACACGACGTACTGATTAAGGCCAGGGATATGCCGAAACATCACTTTTCTGTCGCTCCCAAAATTCTCTGTACTTTGTGCTGTTATCACTTTTTGGATTAAAACATTTATTGTCATTACGTACAAGACAGAGTGTGCAGTGAATACTTGATTTTTTAATATATAATTGTCAGGCAGTCAGTCAGTGTCGATGTGCTTGATAGTCATGAGTAACTTAACTCAGCTTTTTCATTTCTTGTGCAATGCTTTTTGCGATGGAAGGAATAATTGCTTTCAAAAACAATGAAGAAAATTCCCCCAAATCTATAAGTTTAATTGTGACTATTCATCTCACAAAGTGTCTTTTTTTTACACATGTTTTACTCATTAAATCTTACATTTATAGATAACAGACTAATACAGTACTCTGTTGCAAGTGATGGCTTTTAGACTTTATTAAACAAAAATCACTGGTTTTGCATGTCTGTTTTGACACACCTGTTTTACTAGCACAATTTGAGAACCGTACATGCCACACATATACTGCAGCTTGATGCCACATTTTGCTTTCTGTATGTATGTCTACCACACAATTCTTTTCACATTCCTTTTTGGCAAAATAGACAAAATTAATTATAGTTTTTTGCAAAATTTATTTTAAAATGTCACAATGACAATGGATTGGTTAGTGTATAGAAAAAAAATAAAATATACCATAGCTAAGAATGTTGGGGCCTAGCAGCAGCGGAACCATCACCACCATTACTGCCACAAGTCATTCGGGGAGTACTTTCACCAAAAGCATGTCACTATTGTAATTAAAGCAAACCTATCAGCAGTATTTTGCTAAGTAAACTATAGACACTTTCAGGTTTGCACTGTTATAATGATTAAAATGATACCTGGGGTGATGAAATCCGTCTTGTGGTTTTTGTGTAATCAGTGTCAGAAATTTTCAGGTAATGGTATGCCCGTGCTCTGGGGCAGGACTGTAGGCAGAATCTTATCCTCCTGCTCTAAGCCAGGGAAACCAAGGAAAGACCTGCCAACAGGCCGCCCCAAAGCACAAACACAAATATGTTCCTCATCATAGACAAGTACTGCTTGTGCTTCAGGGTGGGCCTGTGGGTAGGTCTTTCCTTGGTTTCCCTGGCTTAGAGCAGGAAAATAACACTTTGCCTACAGTACCGACTTGAAGCAATAGAATCATATTAACTGAAAACTTCGAACACTGATTACACAACAACTACAAGATGGATTTCTTCACTCCAGGTATCATTTTAATCAGTTTAACACTGCTGACTTGACAATGTCTATAGTTTACTGAACAAAATCCTGATGACAGATTCGTTTTAAGCATTGAAAATATAGTCAAAATGTAATACAGTGTTGCACAAAATGTATTGTTAAACAAAAAGTGGCAAATGACTGGGTAGTTTAAAAGAGAATTAAAATTTATGGCTAAGAATGTTGAGGCCGCCATCAGTAGCAAAGGCATCACTTCCACAGGCCATACTCCTCCTTAGGAAGACCATTACTTTGGTGAAAGTGGAAATGAAATGGCATATTACTCTTCTCAGTCACAGTAGAACAATATTTTGTTAGACACCATCAATTTTGGTTAGTGTTTTCCACAAATGATCTCTCTGGTCTTAAATGATTAAAATAAATATTTTTATAATATTCTTTAATTTGAAAAACATGTAAAGTCTATCAGTGCTGTATTGCATAGTAACATAGTTAGCAAGGCCAAAAAAAGACATTTGTCCATCCAGTTCAGTCTATATTCCATCAGAATAAATCCCTAGATCTACGTCCTTCTAAAGAACCTAATAACTGTAAGATACAATATTGTTACGCTCCAGGAGGCAACCAGGCCTCTCTTGAACCCCTCAATTGAGTTCGTCATCACCACCTCCTCAGGCAAGAAATTCCAGATTCTCACTGACCTAACAGTAAAGAATCCTCTTCTATGTTGGTGGAAAAACCTTCCCTCTTCCAGACGCAGAGAATGCCCCCATGTGACAGTCATATTCCTTGGTATAAACAGATCCTCGGAGAGATATTTATATTGCCACTTATATACTTATACATGGTTATTAGATCGCCCCTCAATCGTCTTTTTTCTAGACTAAACAATACTAATTTTGCTAATCTCTCTGGGTATTGTAGTTCCCCCTTCCCCACTATTAATTTTGTTGCCCTCCTTTGTACTTGCTCTAGTTCCATTATATCCTTCCTGAGCACTGGTGCCCCAAACTGTACAAAGTACTCAATGTGCGGTCTAACCAGAGGCAGTATCATCTGCTAATATTGATATTTTACAGTGTAAACCTTCTACCAGATCATTAATAAATATGTTGTAGAGAATAGGTCCCAACACCGAACCCTGCGGTACTCCACTAGTCACAGCGACCCAGTTAGAGAATATACCATTTATATCTACCCCCTGCTTTCTATCACTAAGCCAGTTACTTACTCATTTACACATTTTTCCCCCAGACCCGGCACTCTCATTTTTTGTATCAACCTCTTGTGTGGTACGGTATCAAACGATTTGGAAAAATCAAGATATACCTCGTCCAATGACTCACCTTGGTCCAGTCTATAGCTTACCTCTCATAAAAACTGATTAGATTGGTTTGACAGGAGCAATTCCTCATAAACCCATTCTGATATGGAGTTAAACAGTTATTCTCATTGAGATAACCCAGAATAACATCCTTCAGAAACCCTTCAAATATTTTAGCAAAAATAGAGGTTAGACTTACTGGCCTATAATTTCCAGGTTCACTTTTAGAGTAATTCTTGAATATTGGTACCACATTTGCTATGCACCAGACCTGTGGAACAGACTCCATCGCTATAGAGTCCCTAAATATAAGAAATAATGGTTTGTCTATTACATAGTTCTCTTAGTACTCTTGGGTGTATGCCATCCGGACTCAGAGATTTATCTATTTTAATCTTATTTAGCCGGTTTTGCACCTCTTCTTGGGTTACATTGGTGACCCTTAATATAGGGTTTTCTTTGTCTCATGGCATTTCACCTAGCATTTTATTTTCCACCATGAATACTACCGTGGCGAAGAAGGTGTTTAATATATTAGCTTTTCCCTTGTCATCTACAACCATTTTTTCCTCCCAATTTTTTAAATGGCCTACACTTTCACTTATGATTCTTTTACTATTGATATAGTTGAAGAACAGTTTGGGGTTAGTTTTATTCTCCTTAGCAATGTGCTTCTCTGTTTCCTTTTTGGCACCTTTAATTAGTTTGTTAGATAAATTATTTTTCTACCTATAGTTTTTAAAGCTTCAACGGTGCCATCCTTAAGTAGTTTAAATGCTTTTTTTTTACTGTTAGTTGCCCCTCTTACTTCTTTGTTTAGCCATATTGGGTTTTTCCTATTTCTTCACTGCTTACAGTGCCTATTTAGGATGTTCTTAAACATTTCCCATTTATTATCTGTATTCTTATTTCTGAGGACATTGTCCCAGTCAACCAGATTAAGGGCATCTCTAAGCTGGCAAACTTTGACTTCCTAAAGTTCAGTGTTTTTGTGACTCCCTGACAAGCCCCCCTAGCGAAAGTCAAGTGAAACTGTACAATATTGTGGTCACTATTTCCTAAATGCCCGATGACCTGCAGATTTGTTATTCTGTCAGGTCTATTAGATAGTATTAAGTATAAAAGTGTTGCTCCTCTAGTTGAATTCTGCACCAATTGTGAAAGATAGTTTTTCTTGGTTATTAGCAGAAACCTGTTGCCTTGATGGGTTTCACAGGTCTCTGTTTCCCAGTTAATATCCGGGTAGTTAAATTCCGCCATAACAAGGACCTTTTTATGGGTTGCAGCTTCATCTATCTGCTTTAGAAGTAGACTTCCCATGATTTTTGTTATATTTGGGGGTTTGTAACAGACCTCAATGAGAATTTTGTTACTATTTTTCCCTCCATGTATTTCGACCCATATGAACTCGACATCCTCATTCGTTTCACTAATATCCTCCCTTAAAGTGGACTTTAGACAAGACTTTACATAAAGACAAACCCCTCCTCTTCTCCAATTTTTATGATCCTTTCTAAACAGACTGTAACCTTGTAAGTTTACTGACCTGTCATAGCTTTCATCTAACCATGTCTCGGTTATTCCCACTATGTCATAGTTACCTGTAGATATTTCTGCTTCTAGTTCTTCCATCTTGTTTGTCAGGCTTCTGGCGTTTGCGAGCATGCAGTTTAGAGGATTTTGTTTTGTTCCAATCTCCTTCCTGTGTATTGTTTTTGAAATTTTCTTACCTCCCTTCTGAGTATGTTGTCTTGGGTCTTCTTTGCCGCACCTCATATCCTTCATCAGTATATTTTCTGGCTTCATGCTCAAGTCTAATGTTTTTTTTCCCATTCGCTCTTCTAGTTTAACTCCCTCCTTATGAGTGTAGTGAGTCTTCTGGCAAATGTGTGTTTCCCAGGTTTGTTGAGGTGTAGTCCATCTCTGGTGAGGAGTCCATCGTACAGGTAGTTCACACCGTATTCCAGGAATCCGAATCCTTGTTGACGGCACCATCATTTTAGCCATTTGTTTGCATCAAGGATCCTGTTCCATCTCCTGATGCCATTGTTAGAATCTGTTTAGTTTGTGACTATCCGCCACTTTCTTGTGGAGTTCTGGCTGCTGGTCTTTTTTTTCTAGTGCTGGGTTTGTCTTGGGTCAGGTGTTTGTATCACTCTTTATTAACCAGCACCTGCCTCCCAGTCCTTGCTGGACAACAGTGTTAATCTGCTTGAACTCTAGCTTGGTGCTTTGCTTTGTCTTCTGTGTGTGTTATTTGTGCAGTGCTGGTACCTCTGGTTCTGCTAGCCTTATTTTCTGTTTTCCGTTGGTTTCTGCAGCCTTCTCTGTGTTCTCTATTAGGAGGTGACCCATTTTTGTACCCAATCCTTAGTTCTTTAAGGGAACCCCTTCCCTTTATCTATAGGTCTTCGCTTGAGATTAACCTAGGATCGTCGGTGGGTCTATTCACAAGGAATGGGTCACCCACTCCATCGTAGGGTTTCAGCCTAGTCATAGTGCAGGGTCAGTTTTCCCCCTTCTACCTTAGTGCTGTGTTGCAGATCCGTAACAGCCATGCCTGTCTACTGGAAGGATAGAAGAAAAAACTACCTGTGCATCCAGTTCCTTTACTTTCTTCCTCAACTCTTCAAAGTCCTTGCAGATTGTTGGTATGTCCTTCCTTGCCGTGTCATTGGTGCCAACATGTATCAGAAGAAATTTGTGGACGTCCTTGGAATTGTAGAGCTTTGGTGTCCTATCAGTCACATCCTTGATCTTCGCACCTGGGAGGCAGCATACTTCTCTTGTGGTTATGTTCTGTCTGCAGATGGCTGCTTCTGGGGGCGCGATTACAGCTACTGATCTGTATACTCCTCTTGTAATTGAAACCTGAGTGCTGCCAGGGGTTAATAAGCCTCATTGTCTCCTGTCAGCGTTTGATTAAGTCAGGTGCAAGGCAGGTTCACAATGCTATTAAACTGCAGATTAAGACTCTAACAGTTAACAGTGTTTTTCTGGTGACAGGTTCCTTTTAAAGAACTAGAAAGTTGTTGGATATTGTCCTAAAAGACTGCATCATCATGTGCGGACATATCATTGGTACAACATGTGCAGCCGCACATAGGCCAAAGAGGTAAGTGGTCCTATTTCTACCTCCAAAGCAGGTGAAATTTTACATTTTTAGGAGCTCTTGGGCTGCAAATGGCCCACATATTGTTTTTGCACAGGGGCACTTTTCTGTCTGCTTCTGCCAGTGTGCAGGATGTTACATATATCTTTTCATGGCAATTTGAGTTTTGCACTTTTGCTTTTCACGGTGAATCGATTCACTACAAATACTGTAATTTGTCAAACCTGGCAAATTTGATTTTTAATAGATTCAATCATCTCTATTACTTGTTATGTGATAATGTAACAATTATTGGCAATATATTGAAATCTACTTAACCCCTTAATGACCACCAATACGTCTTTTAACTGAACTGAAATATAAGAGAATAGCATCCCCACAAAGGTGACAATCCAGGAGCTGTCAGCTGTACACTATAGCTGACAACTTGTTGTATAAGTCACGATCAGTGTTTGTACTGTCCAAATCTGTTTAACCCCTTAGATGCTGCTGTCAATAATGACTATAAAAAATAAATATTGTAAATTTCCTTTAAAAAATGAAAAATTACTGCTACATTTTTAAACCTCCTAAGATACTAACAAAATAAAAGAACATTTTACAAATGATGCTGATGCAGAGCAGGCCTGTGGGAAATGTTATTTTTTAATGCTTTGCTGTGGTATGACTAGATTAAAGGGATAATCATTCAAAGTTTGAAAATTGCTAATTATTTAAACTTTTTCTCAAAGTTCTGATATTTTTCTAAAACATATAACATAACCTAAATTTATGATTATTGCAAAGTATAATGTGTTATGAAAAAACATTCTCAAAATCACTGGGATATGTTGAAGTGTTCCAGAGTTATTACCACATAAAGTGACACTGTTCAGATTTCAAAAATTTGGCTCCGTCACTAAGGGGTTAATCCTCACATATCAGTAGTAACGTTTTAGCTTCTTTAGAGCAGATTAGTTGCAAGTAGCTCTTTATCATTCTTATTTTTTTAATGCAGGTACTATTCTAAGTAAATCACTATTGTATTATTTTTTGAGAAGTGATATACCGTATTTTTTGGATTATAAGACGCACTTTTTTTCCTTGCCGAACACGGTGGAGCAGAGCTGGAGGAGGAAAGAGTGGAGCATTGCTGCAGGTGGCAGGCTGGGATGAGGGGTGCTTGGCTGTGCAGTGCGCCGCTGCGGGTGTCCGGTGCTCTGAGTGTCTAGTGCTCCGGGTGTCTGGTGTTGCGGCGGGTGTCCGGTGCTGCTGGGAGTGTCCGGTACTGCTGCGGGGGCTGGACCAACATTTTGTGAAAGGCCAGAGCCCCTGCAGTTCCATCGTTTCCTATGCGGTAGACTCTGGGAAAATGGCTGTTGGGGGCAGCGCATGTGCAGATGGAGATCTCGGCACCAAATCTCAGGAGAGATGAGCCATTTTCCCAGAGTCCACCACATAGGAAACAATGGAACTGCGAGGGCTCTGGCCTTTCACAAAATGTTGGCAGAGACCCTGCAGCATCACCGGACACTTGCAGCAGCAACGGACACCCGCCGCAACACCGGACACCCAAAGCACCAGACACCTGCAGCGGCGCGCCACACATCCAAACACCCCCTCATCCCAGCCTGCGGCCTGCTGCAATGTTCCACTCTTGCCTCCTCCAGCAGTGACCCTGGGACCCTGCTTCACCGCAACCACCACCCCCGGTAAGCAATAAGACTCATGGATTATAAGAAGCACCACCATTTTATTAAAAAAAAGTTTTTTTCCTATTTTTCTCCTCAAACTTTGGGGTGCGTCTTATAATCCAAAAAAATACAGTAACTAGAAGTCTGGTGACATCAGTCTTGTTAGTGATCATGTACCATATTATTATTATTATTACTTTGTTTTACTGCTCAGGAATTTGATTAACAATTCAAGAGCAGAACCAGAGGTTCTGCACCAGATCATCAAAAAGCAAAAAAGGGGAATGTAGTTTTTTTTTATTTTGCTACATTTGCTGAAGATTTTAATATTTTTTCTCTTAGACTCCTTAAAGGGAACCTGTCACCTGAATTTGGCGGGACCAGTTTTGGGTCATATGGGCGGGGTTTTCGGGTGTTTGATTCACCCTTTCCTTACCCGCTGGCTGCATGCTGGCTGCAATATTGGATTGAAGTTCTCGCTGTGTCCTCCATAGTACACGCCTGCGTAAAGCAATATTTCCTTGCGCAGGCGCGTACTCCGGAGGACAGAGAATTAACTTCAATCCAATATTGCGGCCAGCATGCAGCCAGCGGGTAAGGAAAGGGTGAATCAAACACCCGAAAACCCCGCCCATATGACCCAAAACTGGTCCCGCCAAATTCAGGTGACAGGTTCCCTTTAAACCAATGTACTTTTATGAAAAGCATAAGAACAAGATATGGTAATGTCTATAATTGGCTCAAGCAACACAGCTGGTGGACAGTGATGAGTATAAACTCTAATATTAAATTGCATTATTTTCTGAGACACCAAAACTTTTTAGAGACTGGACCACAGTTACCATAAATTAAAGCTAACATTTTTTACATATAGTGCCTGTAGACATATAATCAGAGTATTGATTGCATTCTATAACAGGTTAGCATTGTCACAGTCTTTGCTTTGTGTTACTTTATTTTCTTTTCCCTGATGCAACATATCTATCAGTAGCCATTATGCATCAAATTGATGCCATCTGTAACAATTGTTTTTGTTTAAAAAATGGCAGACAGCATTTGTGTTAATTTAATTCATACATTATGTAGAAGTAAAGAAAAGGAAAAACATGCAAATATATTCATTTTAATACTATACAAAGTTTGAAATATAAAACAATGCCTGTATTTTTAAATGATGGGCAATACACATCATAAAAAAAACAATCTGCAGGCAAAAACAATTTACTGCAATAAACAGTTACTATTTTAAAACTCCACTAGAGAGTCTAAAGGCTGAAAACAAATTTGAATTAGAAATGTGCAGTATAAAAGGCAAATTGACTTGTGATTTAAATAAGATAATGATGGAAAGTTCAACAAAAATGTGTACTGTGATGGTAATAAATATGTAGATTGCATAGGTTAGGTTAGAGATAAACAAAATGATTAGAGTGAAATTACAGGCAATATTTTTAAGTGTAGGAGATCTTTAATGTTTTGGATTTTGATGGAGTTTTCATAGACTCAAAGTATAAACAAAGCCCAGATGAATTATAATTCATGGTTTACCATTGGCCAAAGCGCTTTCTCATTTAGTGCTTTGCTACAATGTCTAAAATGCAAAGAGGTTTATTTTTTCCATAAACTTAAAGTATTACTGAGATATAAAAATTTGAACTTTTTCACAGTACTATACCAAAATAACTATAACTCTATCAAAATTTTTATCAGTCACTCACTTCTAGTCCATTGTGTTTCAATCTACATATGAATATGATAATCATTATCACCTGTTTGGTATAATTGGTTCTTCTACACCGGACTATACTCTTAGAAAATCCCTGATTTTGAACAAGTGTTTACAAGTAGACACTTTGACACTAAATACCAGACACCCTTGAATGTCATGAGTTGAAGTGCTGGTTTATTAAATCATCTGACTAAATGAAGTGACAGCTACGTTATCCAATGTTTTTGCTCTCAGTCTTTCCAAAGGACATCTATACATGTCTGTCGGCATCTGTGGAATCCACGAGCAGTACTGTGCAATGCATGTGCATTCCACAGATGCTGAAGGACACATGCACAGATATCCTTGAGAAAGGCCGGTGTCCGAAATTTTGGATAACCTATCTGTGACTTCATTTTGTCAGATGAATTAATAAAGTAGCACTTCAACTCATGAAATTCAAGATGACTTAGCTTCAGTGCCGAAGGTTACCAATCTACTTAGATATTACTATTAATCCTTCTTGGCATAAGATTTCACTTTCAAAAAGTACGAGCTTTTCCATTGTTTTTTTTTAACAAGTGTACCTTGAAAAAAATAGTGCCATTTTGAATGCAAAGGTTGGTCACATAAAATATTGAATATATTTATTTTTTGTTCATTTACTTAACGTTTGTAAATTGATAAAAATAAGCTGTTAGCACTTACATTTTTTAAAACATTTTTACTTCATAGAATTTTTTTCCACACCTAACATTTTTGCCCAGTACTATACACTCACTGGCCACTTTATTAGGTACACCTGTCCAACTTCTTGTTAACACTTAATTTCTAATCAGCCAATCACATGGCGGCAACTCAGTGCATTTAGGCATGTAGACATGGTCAAGACAATCTCCTGCAGTTCAAACCGAGCATCAGTATGGGGAAGAAAGGTGATTTGAGTGCCTTTGAACGTGGCATGGTTGTTGGTGCCAGAAGGGCTGGTCTGAGTATTTCAGAAACTGCTGATCTACTGGGATTTTCACGCACAACCATCTCTAGGGTTTACAGAGAATGGTCCGAAAAAGAAAAAAAATCCCGTGAGCGGCAGTTCTGTGGGCGGAAATGCCTTGTTGATGCCAGAGGTCAGAGGAGAATGGGCAGACTGGTTCGAGCTGATAGAAAGGCAACAGTGACTCAAATCGCCACCCGTTACAACCAAGGTAGGCCTAAGAGCAACTCTGAACGCACAGTGCGTCGAACTTTGAGGCAGATGAGCTACAGCAGCAGAAGACCACAGCGGGTACCGCTCCTTTCAGCTAAGAACAGGAAACTGAGGCTACAATTTGTACAAGCTCATCGAAAATGGACAGTAGAAGATTGGAAAAACGTTGCTTGGTCTGATGAGTCTCGATTTCTGCTGTGACATTCGGATGGTAGGGTCAGAATTTGGCGTAAACAACATGAAAGCATGGATCCATCCTGCCTTGTATGGAGCATCTTTGGGATGTGCAGCCGACAAATCTGCGGCAACTGTGTGATGCCATCATGTCAATATGGACCAAAATCTCTGAGGAATGCTTCCAGCACCTTGTTGAATCTATGCCACGAAGAATTGAGTGATAAGCTATGGCCTGGACGTACCGAGCCGTTGCCAACTCTTGGGGATAATAACAGATATCAGCTAGAAGAGTGTATCCCAATTGATTAAAACATAACTTTTACTTAGAATATTAAAATAGAACAAACCATAACAAACAAATAAAGTGCTCACGCCGAAAACTGTGCTCAAGATAAAAAACTGGTTTGGTCTCACCAATTATGGACAGAGGATCCCCAGATGGATGAATCGGGTGATCCTAGGGAGAGTCCAAGCAGTAGAATAATGAAAGGGGACAGGGACCTATTCCCCTGTCGTGCCCCAGCACAAAACTCCTGTCCTTACAAGGACAGGCCCAAGTATGCTCTACTATGGACACCCCCCACCAAATGTAATTGACGCCTCCCTACGCGTTTCTTTACCAATAATGGAGATTCATCAGGGGAGATTTTTTCATGGCCAATCAGGCCTGGACATCAGTTCAAAAGTCCGTAAATAAAGTCCACTCAAGCATCCAAAAATACGGAGTATACGCAGTGGCTGTATAGCATCCTGGAGATGGGTGATATCATATGGCACTCCACCCTGGTAAGTGAGTCAGGCTGACTCACTTACCAGGGTGGAGTGCCATATGATATCACCCATCTCCAGGATGCTATACAGCCACTGCATATACTCCGTATTTTTGGATGCTTGAGTGGACTTTATTTACGGACTTTTGAACTGATGTCCAGGCCTGATTGGCCATGAAAAAATCTCCCCTGATGAATCTCCATTATTGGTGAAGAAACGCGTAGGGAGGCGTCAATTACATTTGGTGGGGGGTGTCCATAGTAGAGCATACTTGGGCCTGTCCTTGTAAGGACAGGAGTTTTGTGCTGGGGCACGACAGGGGAATAGGTCCCTGTCCCCTTTCATTATTCTACTGCTTGGACCCTCCCTAGGATCACCTGATTCATCCATCTGGGGATCCTCTGTCCATAATTGGTGAGACCAAACCAGTTTTTTATCTTGAGCACAGTTTTCGGCGTGAGCACTTTATTTGTTTGTTATGGTTTGTTCTATTTTAATATTCTAAGTAAAAGTTATGTTTTAATCAATTGGGATACACTCTTCTAGCTGATATCTCTCCCACGAAGAATTGAGGCAGTTCTGAAGGCAAAAGGGGGTCCAACCCGTTACTAGCATGGTGTACCTAATAAAGTGGCCGGTGAGTGTATATCTTGAATATTTTTCTTGTATCAGTCCAAATTACTGTATATGATTAGCTATCAGATCCAAAAAATGGCTAGCCTAGTTCTCCATCCTCACCCCATATCCAAAGATAATAGCGTAGTATTTTTAAGAGTTCAATTTTTTATCATTCTCTGATTACTTTATATGTTTTCTCTTTCGTATGGACACAGCGTGAAAACCCATGGGTTTTATATGGAATAATACTTCTTTCTGGATCTCCCAAGTTCAGGCTCTTAGATTCTCATATCTGATGTCACTTTTGGTTTTTCTAGAACTATTAGGATATTAGATAGAAGAAACAATATCATATGGAAACTGTTAACAGAATCATTTTACCATGCCATTATTCTTGTTTACATTGTTGCAAGTGGAGAGGACATCAGTTTTCACAGAATTTCAGAAAAAAGCCTTTTGAAAGTAAAATAGGCGGTATATTTCCCAACAGGAAATCATTTTATCCTATTGTTATATTGGAAAATTGTTGATAGTTGAGTTTTGTAAAGTGGTAAGCAGATAAGAAATTTAGGCATATGATATGTGGGCAATATTCCGTACACTACAATCTATTTAGTCATTTTTTTCATGACAGACGCAAACCAATTTGACACAGCATGCATATAGAACACATACTTATTGGTGTACTTTGTATTTAAAAAGATTTGGTTTGCCAAATGAACTTTTCCGTGAAGACTACTCAGTTTATGGCTTTGCAAGCAATATATTTTCTGATGCCAAATTAAATGAAAAATGAAATTTTTAATTGTTCTTAGTTAAAAAAAATCAATTGTTTATTTCTACAGCTATTAAATAAATTATGCATTTCAATGGTAATAGACAAGAAACAGTTAGATCCCACAGTTATAGTTGCATCAATCTGTCCCATATTTTTGGTTCATCACAAAATGTACAGGCGTGATCAAACGTTTTTATACTGACACAAACTAAAGTTTGCTGCTTCATTGTATTTAGAATTTTAGTCAGATGTTTCTATTGTTGTCTGAAGTACAATTGTTAGCATTTTATAAGTTTTGTTTTTTAAGACTTCTGGATTTCAAACTGGCATGCTGGATATCAGCCTCTGTGTCAGATTATGACTGATGACAACCACAATTCTCCTTTTTGAGGAGGTAAGATAGGTTTTACATGTGAATGAGATATGGTGAGTTTCCTGGCTATTAACCTAACATTTCAATGTGTTGTTCAACAAACTGCATAGGTATCATTTTTATCTAAAAAAAAAAATCATTCAACACCAAATTCTGTTGGATCACAAAAAGAAATTAGATTCCAATGTAAAGCAAGAAACTCCCCAGATTTCATACTGTTTACCAGAAATTTAATGAGGATGAACATAAAAGTGAACATAATTAATTGGGAAAGAGATCTACAGCAAAATGTTAATTTATATCAATGGCAAAAAGCCTTAAAATTAACCTATTCCAATTTTACTTGTTTTCTACAGTAAACATAAAATAAGATCATGTCTAGGTTATATTTTACTCCTCAGAAATTGCATAAGGCATTCCAAAAACAATCGCTGCCATACTGAAGGGAATGTGGTGAGATTGGTAGTTTGTGTCATATTTTTTTTTATTTGCCCAAAATGAATAACCCTATGGAGGGAAATCCAAAACAAACAGCTGTTTTCTCCATTGACATGAAAAATATACCAATGAAATATAAACACAATATATGTCCTATTTTATTAGTCACTAAGTATCAATTGGCAACTAAGTGGAAAAAAACTCAAGTTTCAGTCTTATCCAAAATTTTTGAAAGAATATTAGCACAAAACATATACTGTACGTACGATTATCTCTACCCGGATGGCGCCAGCCACAAAACTGCTAGATAAAGATTCACTATTTTTTAAACAAATGTATGTTGGGGGGGATTTTGGGATTTTTTTACATTGCCTTTATGCGACACACCAACAGTAGACTCAGGGAAATTATTAGTAAATAATAATGTTCCTATCGCTCAAGAGATTTTGCGCCAGTCGCACAACTGCTAGACAAATATTAAGCAATAGATAAAGAATATTATTTAGCAATTAAATTTGTTTTAAAATGGATGTTACTATATGCTGGCACCGAGGAATATCATTTTGTGGTAAATAAATATATATATATATATATATATATATATATATATATATATATATATATATATATATATATATATATATATATATATATATACTGCAGGAATATTATGTAATTATGCAGCTCTCAGAAATGGTTTTGTATATGCTGTTACTACATAATATTATTTCAATCTTCAAATAACTGATTTATATATTTTGGTAGTGCATGAAACCCTCCCTACTTTACCCTAATCCCACAGTCTGTTCCTAATACTCACTACTATACAACACAGTGGAAAATGGCAGAGATCTGATACATATGCTTGAAATGATAAGAGCACCCAGGTGCCTGCCTTTCACTCTCCCTCCTATTAAATCTCTCCCAACTAAATCCCCACCTAACAAACAACTAATCTTCACAATCTTCAGCTCTTAAAAGAGCTTTTTGGAATCAATAACACTCAGTATAAATTCCTTTCACTCTCCCTACGATTCTTTTACTCTTCCTACGCTTACACTATGCTCTCCCTATGCTGTTTCTGGCTGCAATGTGCGCAAGATGGTGCTGGCAGCCTTTAAATATCCCCTATGACGCTGGAAGGTGAGCCAGTCACAGTAATGCCACACCAAAGATGGCACCGATATTACTTTGATTGGCAAGACAACCCAGCATGTACATTGGCTACAAATAAAGCGGCAAACATGCTGGGCGGGTCACTCAAATTCACTGAGGTGAATACGTAATTACTTGCTGAGTAACGAATAGCCCGAGTACCGCTCTATTCATGCGAGTAATGAATAGTGCGGAATGAATTAGCTCATCGCTAATTATTATATATCTGGCATTAATTGCTGCACTATTTGTTGCCCTTTATCCTTTTTCATGCAATCTTCTCGGTAAATGGTGCTTACACAATGCTGCTATGCTACCATAATACAGGCGCTTGAAAATATTTTTGTAACCTGCTAAACTCTCATGTTCTGAAGTATTATATACAGTATCTCAAAATAGCATATATGATTGTGGACGCATTTTGTGCTGTGTATCTAATGGGTGCTGTGTAGTGATGAGCGAATATACTCGTTACTTGAGATTTCCCGAGCACACTCGGGGGTCCTCCAAGTATTTGGAAGTGCTCAAAGATTTAGTTTTCCTTGCAGCAGCTGAATGATTTACATCTGTTAGCCAGCTTGATTACGTGTGGGGATTCCCTAGCAACCAGGCAACCCCCCACATGTACTTATGCTGGCTAGTAGCTGTAAATCATTCAGCTGCAGCAATGAAAACTAAATCTCCGAGCACTTACAAATACTCAGAGGACACCCGAGCGTGCTTGGGAAATCGCGAGTATATTTGCTCATCACTAGTGCTGTGCATTATTTATCAGGGTCTGTATGTAATCAGTGTCGGCAGTGCTATTAACCATTGTGCTAATTGCAGTTACTCATTTGTAGAATTGAACAGTTATTTTGGACCTAAAATATATTCCTTACTTGGCAAAAAATTTCTTGTATTCCCATGTTCATCTTTTGTGTTTAAAATGCATATCTATGGCTGATTATTTGTGCATATATAACAGCTCTTGTTCCTGAGATTTATGGCATATTGTACTATGTATTTTGGTTGCCTGTTAGACCGGGTTGAGCCTTTTTTGGGCTTTTGCACTGATGTCAACATTTGACATTTTTAAAGTTTTTATCCTTTTTTTGCTGCTTGTTTCAATAAAAATAATTTGTCTATTCTTGGTGATCCCTGTGTACATAGCATGTTTTTTTCCTCTTTCTTTGCTTAAATATATGATATTTGCATGATATAGGTTGATCCCAATTTATTGGGTGGTGCCCTCCTTTTCATTTTGCACACAGAGAATCATAAAATTATTAACCATCAATTATTATCTCAGAACTTCTATTTTTTAAGCTTTAGTGATGAGCGAATATACTCGTTACTCGAGATTTCCCGAGCATGCACGGGGGTCCTCCGAGTATTTTTTAGTGCTGTAGTTTTCTTCTCTGCAGCTGAATAATTTACAGCTATTAGCCAGCTTGATTACATGTGGGGATTCCCTAGCAACCAGGCAACCCCCACATGTACTTAGTCTGGCTAATAGCTGTAAGGCTATGTGCACATGTTCAGGATTTCTTGCAGAAATTTCCTGAGCAAAACAGGACATTTTCTGCAAGAAATCCGCATGCGTTTTTTGCGCATTTTTACCGTGTTATTACCGTGTTTTTGGTGCGTTTTTTTTGCGGATTTTTCTGGAGTTTCCCAATGCAATAATATAGTGGGAAATCCGCAAAAAATCCGCAAAATTAATGAACATGTTGCGTTTTTTACCGCGATGCATTTTTTTTGCGGAAAAAAAACGCATCATGTGCACAAAAATTGCGGAATGCATTCTAAATGATGGGACGCATAACGCATGCGGGTTTTTTTTGCATTTTTATAGCGAAAAAACGCGAAAAAAACGTGAATAATCTGCAACGTGTGCACACAGCCTAAATCATTCAGCTGAGGCAATGAAAACTAAATCTCCGAGCACTAAAAAATACTCGGAGGACACCCGACCGTGCTCGGGAAATCTAAAGTAACGAGTATATTCGCTCATCACTATTAAGCTTTTAATGGGGTTTATGAATGATCTGTGCATACGGACTTGCTTGTACCTACTCTGATAAGAAAGAGTAGGAACAGAAAAGACACAATGTAACACTTTGTGGTGATGATTTACTAAATAATTGCAAAATAGTCATAGGAATATTGCTTTAATTAAAGATAACTTTTCTTCAAATTTTTCATGTTCAACAGGACACAAAATGTGAAAGTTTTTATTTAATTTTGAATGTCACCTCTCCATTACAGCTATATTAGAAATTAAAATATTTAACATGTAATGAGTTAACATTTGTTAAGGTCAAGTGGGTGTCATCAGATAGATTTCACTGGGGTGGTAGATTTTCTCTCTTTATGAGTTGCTATCTAATTACACCCTATTTAGCTTAAAAAATTAACTAATTTGCTGTCAAATAATTTTCTTATTAATATATCCTCAATGGAAGGGGGAAATAATAAAATGTATTATGCCCTTCCAGTCAGTGTTATGTCCTGTGTCCAGTTTAACATTAAGAATATGGTGAAAGGTCCTCTTTAAGACAGCAATAGTCTACAAATTAAAAAAAAATATTGATATGCCTTGCCCTGTTCTGAATAATTCTGATTATTATTATTAATATTAATAATAATTTTTGTAAACTCTTTTTTACTGAATCAATATAATAGTGATTTAAAAGGACATAAAATGCAGAAGAAAACTTGTAAGTACTGTACAAATATAGCATTGAATAGTATGGTGCACATGTCATGTAAGAAGGGAATTTTTCACTCATACAATAGAATAAAAGAACTATAACAAGTGGCTAAAAGCAGTCTCTTGGAAATCACATAAAAACCTGTGTATTGTTAGGACAACAAAGAAGAAGTAAAATCTTTCCAAGTAGAGAAAGTAACAATACAAAGGTTACAACCATACAAGTTCAAACAACATTAATGGTGGGAAGAGTATTATTAGTAAAAGTAAAATGTGGATGAGAAAATGATTCCAATATCTAAAGCTATTACATGGGGACTGGGTGTAGCCCCAAAATTTATTATCTCAGTATCTGAACCTCCCAGCTTTGCGACCTAACCTTTACGGCTAGATTGAACCTATGTCTGTTTAAATTTTTACAATCCGTTAATCGGTGATAAACTAAGTTTGATGAGGTACTAGAAAAAGTAGTGGATAACTTTAACCCCTTAGTGACAGAGCCAATTTGGTACTTAATGACCATGCCAATTTTTACAATTCTAACCACTGTCGCTTTATAAGGTTACAGCTCTGGAACGCTTCAACAAATCCCACTGATTATGAGAATGTTTTTTCGTGACAGATTGTACTTCATGGTAATGGTAAAATTTATTTGATATAACTTGCATTTGTTTATGAAAAACACGGAAATTTGGCAAAAATTTAGAAAATTTTGCACTTTTCCAACGTAATTTTTCTACCCTTAAATCAGAGAGTGGTGTCATACAAAATAGTTAATAAATAATATTTCTCACCTGTCTACTTTACATCAGCACACTTTTGGAAACATATTTTTGTTAGGATGTTATAAGGATTAAAAGTTGACCAGTGATTTCTAATTTTTCCAACAAAATTTACAAAACCAGTTTTTTAGGGACCACCTCCCATTTGAAGTGAGTTTGTGGGGTCAATATGACAGAAAATACCTAAAACTGACACCATTCCAAAAAATTCACCCCTCAAGGTGCACAAAACCACATTTAAAAGTTTATTAACCCTTCAGGTGCTTCACGAGAACTAAAGCAATGTGGAAGAAAAAGATTAACATTTTACTTTTTTCACAAAACATTTACTTTGAAACCATTTTTTTAAATTCCACAAGGGTATCAGGAGAAATTGGACCACAAAGTTTGTTGTGCAATTTCTCCTGAGTACTCTGATACCCCATATGTTGGGGAAAGCCACTTTTTGGGAGCATGGAAGGGCTCAGAAGGGAGGGAGCACCGTTTGACTTTTTGAATGCAAAATTAGCTGGAATCAATGGTGGCCGACCCTAACCCCAACACACCCCTAACCCTAATCCCAACCCTAACCACAACTCTAACCCTAACACACCCCTAACCCTAGTCCCAATCCTAACCATAACCCTAACCACAAACCAAACCCTAACGCACCCCTAACCTTAATCCCAACCCTAACCGTAATCCGAACCTTAACCATAACCTTAAGCATAGCCCAACTCTAATTTTAGCCCAATCCTAACTTTAGCCCAACCCTAGCCCTAGCCTCAACCCTAACCCTAGCTAAACTCTAACCCTAGCCCATCTCTTACCATAGCTTTAACCCAACCCCAACCGTAGCTTTAGCCCAACCATAACCCTAGCTTTAACTCAACCCTAACTCTAGCACTAGCCCAGCCCTAGCCTTAGTCAAACCCTAATCCTAACTTTAGCCCAACCATAACTTTAGCCCAACTCTATTTTTAGCCCAACTCTAACCCTAATGGAAAAAAGGAAATAAATGTATGTTTTATTTTAGTATTTTTCCCTAACTAAGGGGAAGATAAAGGGGGATTTTATTTACTACAGTCTCACAGTGATAAAAATGAACCAATTGGAAAAATGTCCTATTGTTGCCGGTTACCGGCCGGCAGATCTCGGCTGGCGTACTGCGCATGCACCTGCAATTTCTTCCCAAATGAAGATGCTGGCGGCCCGAGGTACTTCACGGGGGGTTGCAGGGACATTAGAGATACCAAAAACATTTGGGGGACCTCATTTCTCTGTCCTCTGATGTGCGATCACATCAGAGGAAGGAGGAATTAGATGGCAAATCTGACTTTTTTGTGGTCGGCCTTATTCCACTAATAACGGCGATCGCAACACTGGGGTTGGTAAAAAATAAAGACTCAAATCATGTTCTCTGGGGAGGTAGCCAAGATCCTGGAGAATTCTGACTCTGGGGAGTGCTATACACTTATTTCTCAGTGCCATTAAAAAGAGGTACTGAGGCATAAGTACCCTAAATTGCCATGTTAGAAGGCATATCGTCGTCGGTCATTAAGGGGTTAAAGTAATGTGACAATATTGAATACTGACATTTCACATGTGCCCTTTCACATTGTGTTTTTTTGTATCTTCCTAAGGGCTGATTACCCCATAAGCAAAATGGAATTTGAGCTTATGCACTGAATGAGCCATTGTGTCATGACTCTGCGGTCGGGTATCCAGGAGCTCCTTCCCTGTCCCTAATGTTAGGGCCGCCCTAGCTATCTCTGTTCTCCTGATTACTTATAATCATGAAGATGCCATTGTCATGTACCTTGCTGAGTTCCTGAGTCCACTCTCAGTATGTTAAATTCCCCCACCCAGGGAAGAGGGAATTAGCAGTGTATGGCAACCAGATTGACAAGGTAATATGAAAAGAGATAAATTACAATATCAATCAAACAAATGCACTCACAAACAACAGAGGAAGACATCAGGGAGTAAAGGATAAGAAAACTGAAGTAGGAGAATAGAGAGATTTGCACACAGCCAAAACCTAGCAACAGTCTTAGTTAAATCCACCAAACGCCTTCTCTAACAACTCACCACCATCTACTGAACCATGCAGCAATGAAGCTAAGGCTGGCACAGCTTGCTTGCCAGGGTCCAGTTAATATAGGAGAGGGGAGTGGCCAACAGTGAAAAACCTAACAGGCTAAGGAAGGTAAGCTTCTAGGAGCTCTCAACTGATTAGATTAACCCCTGCATGGCTAGAAGAAGCATGCACTATTTAATATGAAGGTGAAGTGCTACTAGTTAGTGCAGTAGTATAAGAAATCAGAAGGCGCAGTCTTCTGGCTCCTTTCTGTCATGACAACCCTGTGACACTCATTGACTATTATGATGCACATGGAGTCACTATCACTGTGTGCTCAATTTTACCTGCATAAGCTTATTAGAGGTGAGCACCAACAGGTAATAAATTATGTCATGCTGTGCGCCTCCAGAAGATGAACATTGCTGAAAAAGATGCACAACTGTTGTGAATTTGCTTTTTGCTCCCTCTAGTGGTTACTAGTTTTTTGACTCTGGTTTTTCTGTCATTCCTTTTATCCGCACCTGGGTCGTTAGTTAGGGATGTTGCTATATAAGCTCCCTGGACCTTCAGTTCAATGCCTGGCAACGTAGTTATCAGAGCTAGTCTGCTGTGCTCTTGTCTACTGATCCTGGTTCCAGTTATATCAGCTAAGTCTGCCTTTTGCTTTTTGCTATTTGTTTTGGTTTTGTATTTTTGTCCAGCTTGTTCCAAAACTATATCCTGACCTTTGCTGGAAGCTCTAGGGGGGCTGGTGTTCTCCCCCCGGACCGTTAGACGGTTCGGGGGTTCTTGAATTTCCAGTGTGGATTTTGATAGGGTTTTTGTTGACCATATAAGTTACCTTTCTTTATTCTGCTATCAGTAAGCGGGCCTCTCTGTGCTAAACCTGGTTCATTTCTGTGTTTGTCATTTCCTCTTACCTCACCGTCATTATTTGTGGGGGGCTTCTATCCAGCTTTGGGGTCCCCTTCTCTGGAGGCAAGAAAGGTCTTTGTTTTCCTCTACTAGGGGTAGCTAGATTCTCCGGCTGGCGCGTGTCATCTAGAATCAACGTAGGAATGATCCCCGGCTACTTCTAGTGTTGGCGTTAGGAGTAGATATATGGTCAACCCAGTTACCACTGCCCTATGAGCTGGATTTTTGTATTCTGCAGACTTCCACGTTCCTCTGAGACCCTCGCCATTGGGGTCATAACAGTTTGCCAGGCCAGTATTAAATGTTTAATGCATTGCAGAAGAGGGATTATAAGAAAGAAGATTCTGAGTTTTTTTTTTTTTTTTTCTTCCCCTTTACCTCAGAGTGGCTATGCTTGCTGCAGACATGAATGTCCAGACCTTGATTACAAGTGTGGACCAGCTGGCTACTCGTGTGCAGGGCATACAAGATTATGTTATCAGAAATCCTAGGTCAGAACCTAAAATACCGATTCCTGAACTGTTTTCCGGAGACAGGTTTAAGTTTAGGAATTTCGTGAATAATTGTAAATTGTTTTTGTCCCTGAGACCCTGTTCATCTGGAGATTCTGCTCAGCAAGTAAAAATTGTTATTTCGTTCTTACGGGGCGACCCTCAGGATTGGGCTTTTTCGCTGGCGCCAGGAGATCCGGCATTGGCTGATCTTGATGCGTTTTTTCTGGCGCTCGGTTTACTTTATGAGGAACCCAATCTTGAGATTCAGGCAGAAAAGGCCTTGCTGGCTATGTCTCAGGGGCAGGACGAGGCTGAAGTGTATTGCCAAAAATTTCGGAAATGGTCCGTGCTGACACATTGGAACGAGTGTGCACTGGCCGCTAATTTTAGAAATGGCCTTTCTGAAGCCATTAAGAATGTTATGGTCGGTTTTCCCATTCCCACAGGTCTGAATGATACTATGGCACTGGCTATTCAAATTGACCGGCGGTTGCGGGAGCGCAAAACCGCAAATTCCCTCATGGTGTTGTCTGAACACACACCTAATTCGGTGCAATGTGATAGAAAAACCGCAAATTCCCTCATGGTGTTGTCTGAACAGACACCTGATTTAATGCAATGTGATAGAATCCTGACTAGAAATGAGCGGAAAATTCATAGACGCCGGAATGGCTTGTGCTACTACTGTGGTGATTCTACACATGTTATCTCAGCATGCTCTAAACGTATAGCTAAGGTTGTTAGTCCTGTCACCGTTGGTAATTTGCAACCTAAATTTATTCTGTCTGTAACTTTGATTTGCTCACTGTCATCTTATCCTGTCATGGCGTTTGTAGATTCAGGTGCTGCCCTGAGTCTCATGGATCTCTCATTTGCTAAGCGCTGTGGTTTTACTCTTGAACCATTAGAAAATCCTATTCCTCTTAGGGGTATTGATGCTACACCATTGGCTGCAAATAAACCGCAGTATTGGACACAGGTTACCATGTGCATGACTCCTGAACACCGCGAGGTGATACGTTTCCTGGTTTTACATAAAATGCATGATTTGGTTGTTTTAGGGCTGCCATGGTTACAGACCCATAATCCAGTCCTGGACTGGAAGGCTATGTCAGTCTCAAGTTGGGGCTGTCGTGGTATTCATGGGGATTCCCTGCCTGTGTCTATTGCTTCTTCTACGCCTTCGGAAGTTCCGGAGTATTTGTCTGATTATCAGGACGTCTTCAGTGAGTCTGAGTCCAGTGCACTGCCTCCTCATAGGGACTGTGACTGTGCTATAGATTTGATCCCAGGCAGTAAATTTCCTAAGGGAAGACTGTTTAATCTGTCGGTACCTGAACATACCGCTATGCGTTCATATATCAAGGAGTCTCTGGAGAAAGGACATATTCGTCCGTCTTCTTCCCCTCTTGGTGCGGGATTCTTTTTTGTGGCAAAAAAGGACGGATCTTTGAGACCTTGTATTGATTATCGGCTTTTAAATAAGATCACTGTCAAATTTCAGTATCCTTTACCGCTGTTGTCTGACTTGTTTGCCCGGATTAAGGGTGTCAAGTGGTTCACCAAGATAGACCTTCGTGGTGCGTACAACCTTGTGCGCATTAAGCAAGGTGATGAATGGAAAACCGCATTCAATACGCCCGAAGGTCATTTTGAGTACTTGGTGATGCCTTTTGGTCTCTCCAATGCGCCTTCAGTTTTTCAGTCCTTTATGCATGACATTTTCCGGAAGTATCTGGATAAATTTTTGATTGTTTATCTGGATGATATTTTGGTTTTTTCTGATAATTGGGATTCGCATGTGGAGCAGGTCAGGTTGGTCTTTAAAATTTTGCGTGAAAATTCTTTGTTTGTCAAGGGCTCAAAGTGTCTCTTTGGTGTACAGAAGGTTCCCTTTTTGGGGTTCATTTTTTCCCCTTCTGCTGTGGAGATGGACCCAGTCAAGGTCCGAGCTATTCTTGATTGGACTCAGCCCTCGTCAGTTAAGAGTCTTCAGAAGTTCTTGGGCTTCGCTAACTTCTACCGTCGTTTTATCGCTAATTTTTCTAGCATTGTGAAACCTTTGACGGATATCACCAAGAAGGGCTCCGATGTAGCTAACTGGGCTCCTGCTGCCGTGGAGGCTTTCCAGGAGTTGAAACGCCGGTTTACTTCGGCGCCTGTTTTGTGCCAGCCTGACGTCTCACTTCCCTTTCAGGTTGAGGTGGATGCTTCGGAGATTGGGGCAGGGGCCGTTTTGTCGCAGAGAGGCCCTGGTTGCTCTGTTATGAAACCTTGTGCCTTTTTCTCTAGGAAGTTTTCGCCTGCCGAGCGAAATTATGATGTGGGCAATCGGGAGTTGTTGGCCATGAAATGGGCATTTGAGGAGTGGCGTCATTGGCTCGAGGGTGCTAAGCATCGTGTGGTGGTCTTGACTGATCACAAAAATCTGATGTATCTCGAGTCTGCTAAACGCCTTAATCCGAGACAGGCCCGCTGGTCATTGTTTTTCTCCCGCTTTGATTTTGTTGTCTCGTATTTACCTGGTTCAAAGAATGTGAAGGCCGATGCTCTTTCTAGGAGCTTTGTGCCTGATGCTCCTGGAGTCGCTGATCCTGTTGGTATTCTTAAAGATGGAGTTATCTTGTCAGCTATTTCTCCGGATCTGCGACGTGTGTTGCAGAGATTTCAGGCTGATAGGCCTGAGTCTTGTCCACCTGACAGACTGTTTGTCCCGGATAAGTGGACCAGCAGAGTCATTTCCGAGGTTCATTCCTCAGTGTTGGCAGGTCACCCGGGAATTTTTGGCACCAGAGATCTGGTGGCCAGGTCCTTTTGGTGGCCTTCCTTGTCAAGGGATGTGCGGTCATTTGTGCAGTCCTGTGGGACTTGTGCTCGAGCTAAGCCTTGCTGTTCTCGTGCCAGCGGTTTGCTCTTGCCCTTGCCTGTCCCGAAGAGACCTTGGACACATATCTCCATGGATTTCATTTCTGATCTTCCGCTATCTCAGGGCATGTCCGTTATCTGGGTGATATGTGATCGCTTCTCCAAGATAGTCCATTTGGTTCCTTTGCCTAAGCTGCCTTCCTCTTCCGATCTGGTTCCTGTGTTTTTCCAGAACGTGGTTCGTTTGCACGGCATCCCTGAGAATATTGTGTCTGACAGAGGATCCCAGTTCGTTTCCAGGTTCTGGCGATCCTTTTGTAGTAGGATGGGCATTGATTTGTCGTTTTCGTCTGCTTTCCATCCTCAGACTAATGGACAGACGGAGCGAACCAATCAGACTTTGGAGGCTTATTTGAGGTGTTTTGTCTCTGCTGATCAGGACGATTGGGTGACATTCTTGCCGTTGGCTGAGTTTGCCCTTAATAATCGGGCTAGTTCCGCCACCTTGGTTTCACCTTTTTTCTGCAACTCTGGTTTCCATCCTCGCTTTTCTTCGGGTCATGTGGAGCCTTCTGACTGTCCTGGGGTGGATTCTGTGGTGGATAGGTTGCAGCAGATCTGGAATCATGTGGTGGACAACTTGAAGTTGTCACAGGAGAAGGCTCAGCGCTTTGCCAACCGCCGCCGCGGTGTGGGTCCCCGACTACGCGTTGGGGATTTGGTATGGCTTTCTTCCCGCTTTGTTCCTATGAAGGTCTCCTCTCCCAAATTTAAACCTCGTTTTATTGGGCCTTACAAGATATTGGAAATCCTTAATCCTGTATCTTTTCGTCTGGATCTTCCTGTGTCGTTTGCTATTCACAATGTATTTCATAGGTCCTTGTTGCGGCGGTACATTGTGCCTGTAGTTCCTTCTGCTGAGCCTCCTGCTCCGGTGTTGGTTGAGGGCGAGTTGGAGTACGTGGTGGAGAAGATCTTGGATTCTCGCCTCTCCAGGCGGAGGCTTCAGTACCTGGTCAAGTGGAAGGGCTATGGTCAGGAGGATAATTCCTGGGTGGTCGCCTCTGATGTTCATGCGGCCGATTTAGTTCGTGCCTTTCATGCCGCTCATCCTGATCGCCCTGGTGGTCGTGGTGAGGGTTCGGTGACCCCTCACTAAGGGGGGGGTACTGTTGTGAATTTGCTTTTTGCTCCCTCTAGTGGTTACTAGTTTTTTGACTCTGGTTTTTCTGTCATTCCTTTTATCCGCACCTGGGTCGTTAGTTAGGGGTGTTGCTATATAAGCTCCCTGGACCTTCAGTTCAATGCCTGGCAACGTAGTTATCAGAGCTAGTCTGCTGTGCTCTTGTCTACTGATCCTGGTTCCAGTTATATCAGCTAAGTCTGCCTTTTGCTTTTTGCTATTTGTTTTGGTTTTGTATTTTTGTCCAGCTTGTTCCAAAACTATATCCTGACCTTTGCTGGAAGCTCTAGGGGGGCTGGTGTTCTCCCCCCGGACCGTTAGACGGTTCGGGGGTTCTTGAATTTCCAGTGTGGATTTTGATAGGGTTTTTGTTGACCATATAAGTTACCTTTCTTTATTCTGCTATCAGTAAGCGGGCCTCTCTGTGCTAAACCTGGTTCATTTCTGTGTTTGTCATTTCCTCTTACCTCACCGTCATTATTTGTGGGGGGCTTCTATCCAGCTTTGGGGTCCCCTTCTCTGGAGGCAAGAAAGGTCTTTGTTTTCCTCTACTAGGGGTAGCTAGATTCTCCGGCTGGCGCGTGTCATCTAGAATCAACGTAGGAATGATCCCCGGCTACTTCTAGTGTTGGCGTTAGGAGTAGATATATGGTCAACCCAGTTACCACTGCCCTATGAGCTGGATTTTTGTATTCTGCAGACTTCCACGTTCCTCTGAGACCCTCGCCATTGGGGTCATAACACACAACACAGAACAAGGTGACAGTATAATTATAGTCAATGACCCCGTTGGCGCATTTGCAACTATCTTCAAATTATGGTGTTTTTTACCTCTTTAACATAGCTTAGAGGGAATAGCTGTTATGTGTTTTGCCATTTCCATTGTATTGTCCACATAGCTGAACAACAGGGGGTCGCTGTGAACAAACGTTTCAGTTAGGTTTGGGCTACATATCAATTTTGTCTCCAGTAAAGGTAACATTATACCTATAAAAAGTAATTTTTGTAGCCCTGTTGGCCAATATTAATCCAGCAAACTCTGAGGCACTACTTACCTCAGAACTTTGTCATGCTCTACTGTTAGACCATTTGACTTTCTGTCCTCATTAATCTTTTCCTTGTACGTTATGTCCTTTATGTCATGTTACTGAATTAATCTTTTCCACTGTTGATCAATCTGTTGCACACATACAGTACAGACCAAAAGTTTGGACAAACCTTCTCATTTAAATATTTTTCTGGATTTTCATGACTATGAAAATTGTACATTTACACTGAAGGCATCAAAAATATGAATTAACACATGTGGAATTATACACTTAACAAAAAAGTGTGAAACAACTGAAAATATGTCTTATAGTCTAGGTTCTTCAAAGTAGCCACCTTTTGCTTTGATGACTGCTTTGCACACTCTTGGCATTCTCTTGATGAGATTCAAGAGGTATTCACCAGGAATGGCCTTCCAACAATCTTGAAGGAGTTCCCAGAGATGCTTAGCACTTGTTGGTTCTTTTGCCTTCACTCTGAGGTCCAGCTCACCCCAAACAATCTCGATTGGGTTCAGGTCTGGTGACTGTGGAGGCCAGGTCATCTGGCGTAGCACCCCATCACTCTCATTCTTGGTCAAATAGCACTTACACAGCCTGGAGGTGTGTTTGGGGTCATTGTCCTGTTGAAAAATAAATGATGGTCCAACTAAACGCAAACTGGTTGGAATAGCATGCTGCTGCAAGATGCTGTGGTAGCCATGCTGGTTCACAGGTGTGCCCTGTCAGGTTTAATAAGTGGGATTTCTTGCCTTAAAAATGGAGTTGGGACCATCAGTTGTGTTGTGCAGAAGTCTGGTGAATACACAGCTGATAATACTACTGAATAGACTGCTAGAATTTGTTTTTTAGCTAGAATAAAGCAGCTAAGTAAAGAAAAACGAGTGGTCATCATTACTTTAAGAAATGAAGGTCAGTCATTATAAGACTCACTTTTTATCCCAAAATTGGGAGGAAGATGGAAGTGCATCTTATAATCTAAATGTAACTTACTGACAGCGATGGAGCAGGACCCCAAGGTGACTTCTGCAGGAAGATTTTGGCGAGGGCAGGAGCTGGTAGGAGAGGGCACTCAGTGGTGGTTAATTCCGCCGACATTTTGTGAAAGCCCAGAGCCCCGCACTTTCAATGCTTTTCAATGCAGTTAACTCCGGAAAAATGACGCATGCGCATATTGAGATCTCAACTCCAAAATCTCAATATGTGCAGGCACCTCCTGGGGCAGCCATTTTCCCAGATTCCACCTCATTGAAAAGCATGAAAAGTGATGGGACTCCGGGCTTTCACAAAATGTCAGTGGAGCCCCCTCACGGGTGAATATCACCTCCTACCAGTCTGGTGCACGCAGAATCATCTTCTTCAGCCGCCGCTGCCAGCTTCATGCAGCAGCACCCCTGCCTACTGGGACCCCACACCACTGCTGCTGTACCCACCAGGTAAGCTACCTTAAAGGTGGATATTATAAGATGCAGCAACATTTTATTAAAAAAAAAATATATATATTTTCCTCCACAAAATTTGGGGTGCATCTTATAAACAGGTGTGTCTTATAATCCGCAAAATATGTTACTTACTGTATTTAGCATTCCTCATTATGTAATTTTGTCAAGGGTTGAACATTAGTAATAAAAAAGATTGACAAAAGTTACCGTATATACTCGTGTATAAACTGAGATTTTCAGCACATTTTTTGTGCTGAGCGGGAAGCGGGGGGGAAACGGGAAGCCGGTGACTGCAGCACAGTGACAGCTGCCGCTTCCAGAAGACATCAATACTCACCCTCCGTCGCTGCATCTTCGTCCCTGCACCTCTGACCCGGCGCCGGCAGCTCTTTCCTGTTCCTGTGCTCAGCGGTCAGGTGGTACCCCTCATTTATGTTATGAATATGGATGCAACTTCACTCCCATATGCGTGGAACGCATATTCATGACCTTAATGAGTGGTACCACGTGACCACTTAGCTCAGGAAGAACTGTCATGCTGGAACAATAGAGATTCCCCTGCATTCAGAGATGGAGCGAAGAAGTGAGTATGATGTTTAGGACCAATGAGCCATGCATACAAGAATGGGACTGGGGGAGCCGAGAATACAAGGATGGGATCGGGGGAGCTGAGCATACAAGGATGGGACCAGGGGAGCCGAGCATACAAGGATGAGACCGGGGGACTCGAGCAAACAATGATGGGACCGGAGGAGCTGAGCCATGCATGCAAGGATGGGACCTGGGGAGCCGAGCATACATGGATGGGACCAGGGAAACCGAGCATACAAGGATGGGAAGGGGGAGCCATGCATACAAGAGAGGGCGCCACACAGAGAGGACAGGACGGGGGAACCAAGCATACTGGGATAGTACACTGGGATAGACACTTGCACCAGCTGTCAGAGCTTTCTTAGTTCCATACATAGTTCACAATTGGCCTATTTTGCATAAAGCAAGCATCTACATCACAGCATGATGAGGGAGACACTGACGGGATAAAGATTCAGTTAACATTTGGCACAGAATGGCTTGGCTGATCATAAATAGCAAAGAGGGATAATTGTTGGACAATTTCTTTAATTTTAAAAACAGTCAGTGCACTTTGTTATTAAACAAGTTGTTGGTTATTACTAGGTAACCATTTATATGTATGATAAGATCACTTTGATATTGCTATATATGCGTTAAAGAGATTGAAAGGGTTTTACAGAGTCCTAGGAAACCTGAGAGTATTATACACATTTTTTTCAGGGCAATTTGAATGTCTGCGATTAGTGGCAGGTTTATTCACCACAAATCAAGTTTTTTATTAAAATTAGCTGAATTGGGCAAATTACAATTTTAAAAGATTTGGTCATCTGTTGTTAGGGCTGGCGGAACGCACCGAGTAAATACAGAGATAGTATAGGTGGGTTCGCAGCCCGGGGTCCACCGTTCAGGAGTGGAACCTGCTGCTAGTAAATGGCGGCACTATATGTCGGTACTACGCCTGAATAGACACGGGTTCCATCACCCAGTCTGTATAAGAGCAAACTCTGTTGCTTCACAGAGTCACCGGGATTAAAGATAACGCTGTGCCCTGTTAGCATTCACAGGGCGCAGCAAATGGATACTAGTGGAATCCCTACAACTCACCCCCACTATGCTGTATGCTGGTGGTTGATCCCACTCTGACCCTCGGGGGCTTTTGAGCCCGCACCTGAGGATGCCGAGTCAGATGCTGGGATCAAACGGGAGTTCGCACCCTACACTGACAGATTGCCAGAAGACACTAAAGATAGCCACACAGAGTGCATACCATACCGCAACGGCGGTCACTGCAGGTTAAACGCAGTATATTTTGTGCCTGGTGCTGGATGGCACTATCTGGCGCTAGACAGCTACAACACTCTCGAGCATACAACAACTCTAGGGATGGGAATGATTCAGAGCTTTCACCAGAACAGGCATACATCCACACACACCCACACCCACACACACCCACACCCACACCCACACACACACACACACACACACACACACACACACACACACACACACACACACAAATACAGATACATACTAGCGCATGGCCGTGCAGCCGTGCGAACCTTTTATAGCTGTAGCACTCAAGGACCTTCCTAGTGGTCCAATAGGAGCTGCTACAGGACCTGAGCATGTGACTGCCGACCTCCAATGGAAGGTCGTCCTGTGGGCATGCTCAGTATGGGAAAAGCAGGACTTAGTCTCTGAAACACCTGCTCGCTGCTTATCAGTACTGGCTACAAAGGCAGAGCCTGGAAAGACAGCAGTAACCAAACGCACAGTATCAGCTTGAGCCAGACCCTGGGACCGACATCTCTGCTGAGCAGGCTCCACTGCAGCTGGAGGAGAATGGGAGACCGCAGTGTACATGGTTCGAGATTTCCCCTGTACAGCGGTGGGAGCTCGACTCCTAACATTATCCCCCGTCTTGCTATGCTCAAAGGCTGCAGTGAGCAGCGGAGCCCAAATGTGCTCAATAGGCTCCCAGGTCCTGTCATCTGGGCCATGACCCTTCCAATCCACCAGATAGAATTTTTTTGCCACATACCACCTTACACCCCATGATAGCATTCACCTCGTAATTGTCCATGGACGAGACTGATGTCCCGACAGATGATTCGGAAAACCGGGACATGTGAATGGGTTTTAGGAGGGACACATGAAAGGTGTCGGTGAAACCTAGGCATGGAGGAAGGGCCAACCGATAGACCACAGGATTGACTTGTTCCAGGATCTTGAAGGGGCCTATGTAGCGAGGCGCAAACTTAGTGGACTCAACTCATAGCCTGATGTTATGGGTGGAGAGCCACACTAAGTCGCCAGGAGCAAAGGTCGGAGCGGGGCACCGATGTGCATCAACAGAAACCCTTATTCTCTCCTTGGAGGCCCGGATGGCATCCTGTGTGCGGTCCTAAATGTCACGTGCCTCCACCGCCCAGTCTGCCACCCTAGAATCAATGGATGACACGGGCATGGGCACAGGGACACGCGGATGCTGGCCATACTTAAGGAGGAATGGGATATGCCCAGTGGAGTCGGCTACAGCGTTGTTCAATGCAAACTCCACCCATTGTAGCAAGGATGCCCAGTCATCTTGTCTGGTGGAGACAAAATGTCGCAGGTATGTGATCAGAGTCTGGTTGGCCCTCTCTACCAACCCATTCGTCTCGGGGTGGTACGCAGAACAGAGATTCAGCTCTATGCTGACTAAACGACAGAGCTCTCTCCAGAACTGAGATGCAAACTGAGGACCCCGGTCACTGACAATTTTGTCTGGCATGCCATGTAGGCAGAAAAGATGTTTAATGAACAACACCACCAAGGCCTGTATAGAAGGTAACTGTGAAAGCGGCACCAAGTGCACCATTTTAGAAAAATGGTTGTTGACTACCCAGATAACGGTGCAGCGACGAGACTTGGGTAAGCCCACCATGAAGTTCATCCTGACCATCTCCCAAGGTCTGTCTGCCACCGGCAGGGGGTAAAGTAGCCCAGCAGGACGTTGCCGAGGAGACTGATTCTGGACGCATGAGACACACACCCGAATATAGTCCCCGACGTCACGGGCCATATGCGACCACCAGTACATCCTCGCCAGAAACTAATGTCCTCTCGGTCCCAAAATGTCCACCCACCCTGGATGAGTGAGCCCAAGAGAGAACCTCCGGTCGCAAGTTACATGGAACAAAAGTCTTGCCTGGGGGTACAGACTCTAGCGGAACCGGAGCCACAGTTCTCAGGCTCTCTAAAGGGACAATAAGCTGAGGCTCCTCCTCTGTTGACAAAAAGGAGCGGGAGAGAGTGTCAGCCCAAGTGTTCTCCTCCTCAGAGAGAAAATGGAGGGTAAAGTGGAACCGGGAAAAAAACAGGGACCATCTGGCCTGGCGAGAGTTTAGCCACTGAGCGGTTTGTAAGTACACCAAATTCTTGTGGTCCGTGAATACTTGGAAGGGGTAGCGAGCCCCCTCCAGAAGATGTCTCCACTCCGAAAAGGCCAACTTCATGGCTAGCAGCTCCCTGTCCCCAATTGAATAATTCCTCTCCACCGGTGTGAAGGTCTTGGAGAAGAAGAAGGAAGGATGTTTCCGACCTTGAGCATCCTTCTGGAAGAGGACTGCTCCAGCACCGACGGAAGAGGCATCCACCTCCATGATAAATGGTTTATCAACATCGGAGCAATGTAAAATGGATGCGCCAGGGAAGTGTGACTTGATAGACAGGAAGGCCTTGGAGACCTCCTCCGTCCACAATTTGGGATTAGATCCCTTCTTGGTGAGAGCAACCAGGGGAGCTACCAAAAGTTGAGAAGTGGGGAATGAACTGGCGATAATAGTTGATGAACCCCATAAAGCGCTGTACCGCTTTGAGAGAATGGGGTTCCTGTCAGTCCATCACAGCCTGTAGTTTGGCAGGATCCATAGCCAATCCTTGGGCAGAGATGATATAGCCCAGGAAAGGCAAAGAATCCTGCTCAAACACACACTTCTCCAACTTGGCAAAGAGGGAGTTTGCCCATAGGAGGTCAAAGACTTTGCAAATATCTCTCCAGTGGGAATCTATATCTGGAGAGTAGATGAGAATATCATTCAGATAGACTCCATATCCCGGAAGTTATCGTTTACAAAGTCTTGGAAAATGGCTGGGGCATTACAAAGACTGAAGGGCATCACCAGGTAGTCATAGTGCCCTGTTGTGAATTCTGCTCTTGGGCTCCCTCCGGTGGTTGTTGGTGGTAGTGCAGTTGTCTTGGGGTTGTAATCCGGGCAGGTGTTTCTGCTGATTGCAGCTCTATTAGGTATTTAGGTGTGCAGGATCTATGAGTCCATGCCAGTTGTCCATTGTACTTGGAGGGATTGCATCTCTCTCTGGCTCCTCATGCCCTGCTGCCAATTCAGCTAAAATAAGTGTCTGTTTTTTTGTCTCTGTGCACACATGCAGTGTGCTGTGCAACTCAGTGCAATTCATTGTGTTTTTGTCCAGCTTAGACTTTGTTTGGATTTTTCAGTCATGCTGGATTCTCAGGAGATGCAGATATACTTTCTATGTCTTTAGTTAGATGTCAAATATTTGTATTATCTGCTGTGGATATTTTTAGGATTTTAATACTGACCGCTTAGAATTCTGTCCTATCCTTTTCTATTTAGCTAGAAGTGCCTCTTTTGCTAAATCCTGTTTTTCTGCCTGTGTGTGTTTTTCCTCTTATACTCACAGTCAATATTTGTGGGGGCTGCCTATCCTTTGGGGTTCTGCTCTGAGGCAAGATAGAATTCCCATTTCCATCTATAGGGGTATTTAGTCCTCCGGCTGTGTCGAGGTGTCTAGGACGTGTTAGGTACATCCCACGGCTACTTCTAGTTGCGGTGTTAGTTTAGGGTTTGCGGTCAGTACAGGTACCACCTACTCCTGAGAAAGTCTCTCATGTGGCTCCAAGGTCACCGGATCATAACAGTACAACTGGCCAACAATGAGTTAAATGCATCTCAGAAGAAGGGAAGAAAGAGCCATGAGGACTGAGGAGTCTTGTGCTAGCATGGATGTTCAGGGATTGGTTTCTCGTATAGACCAGCTTGCTGCTAAGGTACAGGGTATTTCTGATTATATTGTTCAGACTCCGCTTTTAGAACTTAGGATTCCTCCTGATTTGTTTTTTGGGGACAGGTCCAAATTTTTGAGTTTTAAAAACAATTGTAAACTGTTTTTTGCTCTGAAGCCTCGTTCCTCTGGTGATCCCATTCAGCAGGTTAAAATTGTCATATCCCTGCTGCGTGGCGACCCTCAGGATTGGGCATTTTCCCTGGAATCTGGGAATCCGGCCTTGCTTAATGTAGATGCCTTTTTTCAGGCTCTAGGATTATTATATGATGAACCAAATTCTGTGGATCAAGCGGAGAAGACCTTGTTGGCCCTGCCTCAGGGTCAAGAAGCGGCAGAATTGTATTGTCAGAAATTTAGAAAATGGTCTGTGCTGACTAAATGGAATGAGGATTAGTGTTGAGCATTCCGATACCGCAAGTATCGGGTATCGGCCGATACTTGCGGTATCGGAATTCCGATACCGAGTTCCGATACTTTTGTGGTATCGGGATTCGGTATCGGATCCATATTAATGTGTAAAATAAAGAATTAAAATAAAAAATATTGATATACTCACCTCTCTGGAGGCCCCTGCACCTTACCGCTGTTAACCGGCAGCCTTCTTTGCTTAAAATGAGCGCGTTTAGGGCCTTCCATGACGTCACGGCTTCTGATTGGTCGCGTGCCGCTCATGTGACCGCCATGCGACCAATCACAAGCCGCGACGTCATTCTCAGGTCCTAAATTCCTAATTCTAATGCCCAGCCTTTTGTGCTAGGCTGGGCATTGATTTGTCTTTTTCTTCCGCATTTCATCCTCAGACAAATGGCCAGACCGAGCGAACTAATCAGACTTTGGAAACTTATTTGAGATGCTTTGTGTCTGCTGATCAGGATGATTGGGTGGCTTTCTTGCCATTGGCCGAGTTTGCCCTTAATAATCAGGCTAGTTCGGCTACCTTGGTTTCGCCCTTCTTTTGTAATTTTGGTTTTCATCCTCGTTTTTCTTCGTGGCAAGTTGAACCTTCTGATTGTCCTGGTGTGGATTCTGTGGTTGACAGGTTGCAGCAGATTTGGGCTCATGTGGTGGACAATTTGGTGTTGTCTCAGGAAGATGCTCAGCGTTTTGCTAACCATCGTCGGTGTGTTGGTTCCCGGCTTCGGGTTGGGGATTTGGTCTGGTTGTCTTCCCGTCATGTTCCTATGAAGGTTTCTTCCCCTAAGTTTAAGCCTCGGTTTATTGGTCCTTACAGGATTTCTAAGATTATCAATCCAGTGTCTTTTCGTTTGGCCCTTCCGGCCTCTTTTGCCATCCATAATGTTTTCCATATATCTTTATTGCGGAAATATGTGGTGCCCGTTGTTCCCTCGGTTGATCCTCCTGCTCCTGTGTTGGTTGATGGGGAGTTGGAGCATGTGGTTGAGAAGATTTTGGATTCTCGCTTTTCGAAGCGGAGGCTTCAGTACCTTGTCAAATGGAAGGGTTATGGCCAGGAGGATAATTCTTGGGTTTTTGCCTCTGATGTCCATGCTGCTGATTTGGTCCGTGCCTTTCATCTGGCTCGTCCTGATCGACCTGGGGGCTCTGGTGAGGGTTCGGTGACCCCTCTTCAAGGGGGGGTACTGTTGTGAATTCTGCTCTTTGGCTCCCTCCGGTGGTTGTTGGTGGTAGTGCAGTTGTCTTGGGGTTGTAATCCGGGCAGGTGTTTCTGCTGATTGCAGCTCTATTAGGTATTTAGGTGTGCAGGATCCATGAGTCCATGCCAGATGTCCATTGTACTTGGAGGGATTGCATCTCTCTCTGGCTCCTCATGCCCTGCTGCCAATTCAGCTAAGTGTCTGGTTTTTTGTCTCTGTGCACACATGCAGTGTGCTGTGCAACTCAGTGCAATTCATTGTGTTTTTGTCCAGCTTAGACTTTGTTTGGATTTTTCAGTCATGCTGGATTCTCAGGAGATGCAGATATACTTTCTATGTCTTTAGTTAGATGTCGAATATTTGTATTATCTGCTGTGGATATTTTTAGGATTTTAATACTGACCGCTTAGAATTCTGTCCTATCCTTTTCTATTTAGCTAGAAGTGCCTCTTTTGCTAAATCCTGTTTTTCTGCCTGTGTGTGTTTTTCCTCTTATACTCACAGTCAATATTTGTGGGGGGCTGCCTATCCTTTGGGGTTCTGCTCTGAGGCAAGATAGAATTCCCATTTCCATCTATAGGGGTATTTAGTCCTCCGGCTGTGTCGAGGTGTCTAGGACATGTTAGGTACATCCCACGGCTACTTCTAGTTGCGGTGTTAGTTTAGGGTTTGCGGTCAGTACAGGTACCACCTACTCCTGAGAAAGTCTCTCATGCGGCTCCAAGGTCACCGGATCATAAGAGTGCCCATCCCTGGTGTTAAAAGCCATTTTCCATTTGTCACCCTCACGGATGCGAATCAGGTTGAAAGCACCCCGCAGATCAAGCTTAGTAAATACCCTCGCTCCCCGCAACCTATCGAAGAGCTCAGATATCAGGGGCAGAGGGTATTTATTTTTAATGATGATGGCGTTAAGACCCCTGTAATCTATGCATGGACATAATTCTCCATTCTTCTTCTGCACAAAGAAGAAACCTGCCCCTGCAGGTGACACTGACTTCCTAATGAATCCTCTTGCCAGATTCCCCTGAATGTACTGAGACACTGCCTCCGTCTCTTGGAGAGATAACGGTAGACTCGACCCCGGGGAGGCTCAGCACCAGGCAAGAGGTAAATAGGGCAGTCACAGGAGTGGTAAGGCATAAGGGTCTATGCAGCCCTTTTGGAGAACACATCCGCATATGGCCAATAGTGCTTGAGGAGAGAGGAAAGATATGCGGGTACTTTAGTTGTAGCAACCTGAATGCACTCCCTCAGACATCTACCCTCATAACATTCACTCCATCCCAGAATTCTCCCTGAGGACCACTCTATATGAGGAGAGTGGTAGCGTAGCCATGGTATGCCCAACAGTACCTCATCAATTCCCTCGGGAACGACTAGCAGGGACATAATCTCCTGATGAGATGGAGACATGGATAGAGTAAATGGGATAGTTTGGTGTGGTATCTGAGAGGGCAGTGTTGACCCATTTACCACTCGTACGGTCACAGGTTTGGCGAGCATCACCAGGGGTATTGCTTATCACTGCGCAAAGGCAGATTACATAAAATTGCACCTCATCCTGGAGTCCACGCAAAGCTCTACCGTAAGAGTGGATGAGCCTATGGTAATTGTCCCATTAAAGGACAGTTTGGAGGAAAACGTCACCGTGTCTAGTGTACCTCCTCCTGCAACCAATAGACGCTGACGTTTTTCCGACCACTAGGAACATCTAGAGGCAAGATGTCCTGACTGCCGGCAAACATGACAGACCTTGAGTGCACGAGTGGTCTGGGACTTAGATCGCGCTCTTGACACCTCCATGGGCTCATGTGACACAGACGTCTGGACTGGAGATTCCAGAGGTCTGGCGAAGGTGGGAGCCAGCCAAAACCTCTGCCTACACTGGGCTAGCTCCAACCTTCACTCATTAAAACGAAGGTCGATGTGAGTTGATACAGCTATTAGCTTCTCCAGTGTGGCAGGAATCTCCCTAGTGGCCAAAGCGTCCTTCACATGGTCAGCCAGCCCCCTCCAAAATACAGGGATGAGGGCTTTATCCAGCTCAGATGCTAAAGTCCGGAAGTGGACAGCAAAATGGCTGACCATGGACGAGCCCTGCATCAATGCCAGCAGTTGGAGTGCCATATCGTGGGTGACTCGAGGTCCTAAAAAGACCTGTTTCAGAGTGCTCAGAAACAGCAGAGCTCTCTGCACCACATGATCATCGCGCTCCCAAAGAGGCGTAGCCCACTGCAACGCCCTGTCCGACAGCCAGAAGCTCAAAGTGTATAGCGCACTGGCTCTCGAATACCCTACATGACTTGCTATCACCAGAGTATTTATCTGGCAGCGGAAGGCGGGATAAGGTCAGAACAGGGGTGGCAGTGGACAAAGTTGCTGCAGCCATGCTAGCAGCCTGAAAAGCTACTGCGGTAACATGCACAGCTGAGGTTGAACACTCGAGAGCCGCCAACCTGCCCTCCAGCTGCTGGATGTACCACTGCAGGCGCTGTATGTCCGCCATTACTAGCCAGACCCTGGTGGGAGTATAATATTAGGGCTAGCGGAACGCACCGAGTAAATACAGAGATAGTATAGGTGCGTTTGCAGCCTGGGGTCCACAGTGCAGGAGTGGAACCTGCTGCTAGTAAATGGCGGCACTATATTGTGGTACTATGCCTGAATAGACACGGGTTCCATCACCCGGTCTGTATAAGAGCGAATTCTGTTGCTTCACAGAGTTGCCAGGATTAAAGATAATGTTGTGCCCTGTTAGCATTCACAGGGCACAGCAAATAGATACTAGTGGGATCCCTGCAACTCATCCCCACTATGCTGTATGCTGGTGATTGATCCCACTCTGACCCTCGGTGGCTTTTGAGCCCACGCCCGAGGATGCCCTGAGTCAGATGCTGGAGTTCCCACCCTACACTGACGGATTGTCAGGAGACACTAAATATAGCCGCACAGAGTGTGTACAGTACCGCAGCAGCGGTCACTGCAGGTTAGACGCAGTATATTTTGTGATATACAAAAAGAAAAATATTCAGCTCACCCACAAAAATCCAAATGTTGTGAAGACAACCAAGCAAGGATAAACGTCCAGCCAATGACATAGTAAATGCAGGAAAAAACTTGAAAAAATCCAGCTCCAGGAGAAAGAATTATGTTTAGTTAAAATCCAAATTTGGATTTTAACTAAACATATTTATTTCTCCTGGAGCTGGATTTTTTCAAGTTTTTTCCTGCAGTATATTTTGTGCCTGGTGCTGGATGGCACTATCTGGCGTAAGACAGCTACAACACTTGTGAGCGCTCAACAACTCTAGGGATGGGAATGATTCGGAGCTTTTACCAGAACAGGCATACACCTACACCTGCATGCTAGCACGCACCCTTTTATAGCTGTAGCACTCAATGACCTTACTAGTGATCCAATAGGAGCTGCTACAGTGCTACAGGACCTGAGCATGTGACCCCCAACCTCCAATGGGAGGTCGTCCTGTGGGCATGCTCAGTATGGGGAAAGCAGGACTTAGTCCCTGAAACGCCTGCTCGCTGCTGATCAGTACTGGCTACAAAGGCAGAGCCTGGAAAGGAGGCAGTAACCAAGTGCACAGTATCAGCTTGAGCCAGACACTTGGACCGACATTTCTGCTTAGCAGGCTCCACTGTGGTTGTTGGAGAATGGGAGACCACAGTGGACAAGGTTTGAGAATCCCCCTGTTCAGCGGCGGGAGCTTGACTCATAACATTTATAGTCAAGTTTATTATTTGCAACCTCACAAAATGCAATATGAATAAGCATAACTGCAGGTGCATCACTCACAATTCTAATCCTCCCCCAAAAATTGTGAGGTGAATGGCTACATCCAACAACACTGACCTTTTGACAGGGAACACAATGAGGAATGCTTTGGAGGTTGCGGCACAAAACTTTTGGGGTATGGCAAATGTGGATAAGGTTGATAAATCTGTCAAACTAGGATGCAGCTGTGGGTGTTTTTGGAATGGAAATTCAGTAAAAATAGAAGGGGAACTGTCTGGGTAGTTTTATGTTGATGTGGCCCAGAGATCAAAGGAGGAACATGCTAAAGACCATCTGGACAAGGTTAAAGAGGTCATTCATAACAGACAGGATGCCTGCATTTTTGAAGATTGCCAATGTGGTTGTGACTAATGCTCCACAATCATAACAAATGATCTCTAGCATCTGGCCTCAGCAAGATGTCAGAGTTGACCCAGCATAATCATCTTGTCATCTCCATCGACCTTCTGGATAAAAAAAAACATGTTTTCAGCTGATAGCTGTACAATTCTTCAAGAATTCCGACAATTGAAATTGGAATTTGTGGGAGACAGAAAATGGTTTAATGCTGGTCAACAGGGCGACAGAAGCCACAGATATTCGTGGTGTTGATGTTGGCTCCTATGAGGCTGCTGTTGCAGATGTTGTTGCCTTCCAAAAACTACTGGCCACATGCGATGGTCACAACTGCTCTTCATCTGTTATATTTCCTTCTTTTACATGTGTACAAGACAAAGGATAAGTGGGCCCTGTATCCCTCTGCTGTATTTTATCCAGATGAGCAATGGCAGTCTGAAAATTGATAATGTGCTAAAATAAAAATGAAAAAGTAAAATCAAATGCATGGTCCAGACAAATTATAAAGTTCACCTTTTTCCATGAGGTGCGTAAAGCATTTTGTTTTTCATAAAAATAAAGGTGCTTTGCAGCAAATACTTCTGATTCATAAAAAAGTTAATACCAATTAATGAATCAGGCAAGACATTTAGTTACATGCACCTCTATCTGTGCCTCGTAATAAGTCTTACTCCAGCCCCTGTTCCAGTAAGATTTGTGGGGTAGCAAACACCACCGCTTCTTATGATTTTGACCAGGGGAGTCTCCATGCCTCACCTCTGTCTTGTCCCAGCTCCATCCACTTTGTTGGAGATGAGGATGGAAAGAACTAAATATGTCAAAAGTTTTTTGTTTTTTTTGTTCTGCAAACTCAAATTTGAGCTAAAAAAAAAAGACATTTTTATGCATTTTTGCCAGAAATCTGTCAAGAAATCTTTGATGAATTGCCAATGTGTTTTTTATTTAGTCAGAGGACAAAAAATATTTAGAGCAATTTTTTTTATGAAATAAATAAAATGTATATTTTCTTTTCAGTTTACATATACATACAACTAGTGATGAGTGAGCACTAAAATGCTCGGGTGCTCGTTGTTCGGGTAGAGCAAATTGGAATACTCGGGTAAACGACCCTAACAACGAGCCCAATGTAAGTCTATGGGAGACCCAATTTTTTTTTACTGCGGTCCCCCCAGGGGTTCTTTTAAGGTCTAAAAACGTTTGAAAATGATGGAAACACTGCTCAAATGACACAGGAACATCATGGGGATCGCCCCTGGAAGCATTGCTGACTCCTAGTTCACAGCTTTAAACAATTATTTTCCGAGATCCATGCATTTTTCCCGATGCCACAAAAAACCCACTAAAACTAAACCAAAACGGATTTTGCTGAGAAATATGTTAAATCACATCCTTTGCAGGTTAATGACTTGCCTGTAAGGCCAAATAATTAACCCCATACTGAAAATTTCCTCCCTTACTTGGGCTTAGTTCAGACGCAGCATTTTTGAAGCGTTTTTCAACTTTAACATCGCTTTCAACCACTACAAATGCATTCACTGGGAAATGTCATTGTAACATTTAACAACCCTAGCTGGCCATGTGGTATGTGACAGATAAGCAGACCCATCTTGTTTCATTTATGAAGGAGGGACTCTTAAAGTCACAGAGACTATTTTTACTGATGCATCAGGAGGCATTAATCTTCTTAAAGGGCCATTATTAAACAGTGGGTCTCCTAAACTGTTGTAGCCTACGCTGTGAGTGGTGGGGCTGCCAAGAATTACAACATACCACAATTCCCCTTTCATAAGATGTCCAGGAGGGCCTCCTGAAAAAATGTTGCATTGAATGCAAGGCCTGCCCTGCTACCAATTCATATGCACCCCAATAAGCCTTTGAACCCACATACTGGATGGGCCCATGCAAATCCACTTCACAATATTCATTTTATACACCCATACTCCTTTGTTTTACACATTGGCAGCAAGCCCGGCCCTGCTGCATAGTCATATGCACCCCATTACACCATTGAACCATGTACATGTACAGGTATTCCAGTTTTGGCATCTGTCTTAGTCATGTTTCTCTGGTCTTATATAGTGGTTTATTTACACTATGTAGTCACTCTAGTTTCACCCAGCCCTTCAAGTGGCCAGCTTTCAAGGTTGTATGAAACTGAGATATCATGGAGTCATCAGACAAGGGGCCACAAGGATTTAGATCAAACCACCACAGGCAGAGTTTCAGTAAACCTTAATGTTTTACAATGACAAATAGCAAACCTATAGAGGCTTAGAACTGTTTGTGAAGTGAATAAACAAACATTTATCAAGATTGTGTCACTATGAGCATTTTCTGTCAAATCTATAAATGTTTCCAAGAAATACAGCTATGTAATTGTCTGAATGCATTCTGTATACAGAATTTTAATCTGGATTCCAAATTGCCATTTGTATATTCGCCATTTGTACATTTAATGCAGCCAAAGTTATGGCTCCAAGGAGAGAAACTAATCTAGTGGACAAAGAAATATTTGTAAAGAACTACTGAGCCAAACTAACAGCATTGTTTTATCAAACTTATATGAAGTGTATTGTGTCCAATGTGAGCAACCAGGCAACGCAAAAAGGAGCTTTTCAAGTGAGCACTTTAAGGTACACAAATGTTATGAAGTCTTTGCCAACAAGGATGTGGTTTCACCAGTGGGGGGTACAATTTTTTAAAATATACAATTGCCATCACAGCCCCCTTTGCTCAAAATTCTGAGTCCTATAACAGCACAGAACACGTTCACCCAGGTCATGTCATCGGAGATAAGGAAGAATCATTGCAGGAACTGAGTTAAGAAGTAGACCCAATGTAAGCATATGGGTCTCTGAGACTTGTAATGGAGGGCATGAGCTGACAAACAATTCCACAATAGGGGTACCTTTTTTAAAAATATACTGTTGCCATCACAACCCCTCATTCCCAACATTCACTGGCCTATATCAGTACAGAACAAGTTCACCCAGGTCATGTAGTCGGAGATAAGGAAGAGACGTTGCAGGAAACCGAGTTAAGAAGTAGGCCCAATGTAGGGGTGTGGGTCTCTGAGACTTGTAATAGAGTGCATGAGTCATAAATATGAATAAATAAACTAGTGCCATCACAACCCCCTTGCACAAAATTCAGTGGCCTATAACAGTACAGATCACGGTAACCCTGGTGATCTAGTGGCAGGTAAGGAAGAGACATTTGCAGGAGACAGAGTTAAGAAGTAGGCCCAATGTAGGGGTGTGGGACTCAGACTTGTAATGGAGGGCATGAGCTGACAAACAATTCCCCAATGGGGGGTCTTTTTTATTAAATAAAATAGTGCCATCACAGCCCCCTTGCCCAAAATGCAGTGGCCTATAACAGTACAGATCACGTTTACCCTGGTCATGGTCATCTAGTGGCTGTTAAAGAAGAGGTGTTGCAGGAGACAGAGTTAAGAAGTAGGCCCAATGTACGGGTGTGGGTCTCTGAGACTTGTAAAGGAGGGCATGAGCTGACAAACAATTCCCCAATGGGGGGTCCTTTTTTAATAAATAAATGAGTGCCATCACAGCCCCCTTGCCCAAAAGTCACTGGCCTATAACAGTACAGAGCACATTCACCCTGGTCATCTAGTGGTTCTGGATGATGAGGATGAGGATAAGGATAAGAACAAACAGACCAAATCTGGCAGCGTATAACCATGTGTGGTTGTGAAGAGGTGCATGAGAACACACCTCACTAAAACAGAGAATGTATTTGAGGTTATGTTTCGCTGTTTTCACTTGGTGGTGTACAGAAGTCTTTCACAATCCAGCCCTTGTTAATTTTTATAAGAGTCAGCCTGTCAGCATTTTCAGTTGACAGGCAGATGCGCTTATCTGTTATAATTCCACCAGCGGCTCTAAAACCCTCTATGACAGAATACTAGCAGCAGGGCAGGCCAGGACCTCCAAGGCATAGAGAGCCAGTTCATGCCACGTGTCCAGCTTGGATACCCAATAATTAAAAGGCACAGAGGAATCATGGAGGACATTTGTACGATATGCAAGGTACTCCCTCACCATCTTCCCAAACATTGCACTTCTTGTGACAGCACCCCTTGCCTCTGTGCCATCACAATGGGAGGGTCTGAGAAAACTGTCCCAGAACTTAGCCATTGTTCTCCTGTCTGAGCTGGATTGTACTTCTGTCTCACTCGCTTGGAGTCCTTGGTTGTACAACAAACTCTGACGTCTGCTGCCAGCGTTCTCACATGAGAAATTTCTAAGTAATTCTGCTACAAGGGCCATCTTGTCCTGCACCATTTTAGTACACCTCTCTGCCTCTGGCAGAAGAGATTGAAAGTTCTCCTTGTAGCGTGGATCTAGAAGTGTCACCAACCAGAAATGAGTGTCACCAAAAATTTTTATAATGTGAGGGTCACGTGAAACGCAGTGCAACATAAAGTCAGCCATGCGTGACAGACTGTTAAAAGGAAAGAGCTCAGATATCAGGGGCAGAGGGTATTTATTCTTAATGATGATGGCGTTAAGACCCCTGTAATCTATGCATGGACATAATTTTCCATTCTTCTTCTGCACAAAGAAGAACCCTGCCCCTGCAGGTGACACTGACTTCCTAATGAATCCTCTTGCCAGATTCTCCTGAATGTACTGAGACACTGCCTCCGTCTCTTGGAGAGATAACGGGTAGACTCGACCCCGGGAAGGCTCAGCACCAGGCAAGAGGTAAATACGGCAGTCACAGGAGTGGTAAGGCAGAAGGGTCTACGCAGCCCTTTTGGAGAACACATCCGCATATGGCCAATAGTGCTTGGGGAGAGAGGAAAGATATGTGGGTACTTTAGTTGTAGCAACCTGAATGCACTACCTCAGACATCTACCCTCATAACATTCACTCCATCCCAGAATTCTCCCTGAGGACCACTCTATATGAGGAGAGTGGTAGCGTAGCCATGGTATCCCCAACAGTACCTCATCAATTCCCTCAGGAACGACTAGCAGGGAGATAATCTCCTGATGAGATGGAGACATGGATAGAGTAAATGGGATGGGTTTGATGTGGTATCTGAGAGGGCAGTGTTGACCCATTTACCACTCGTATGGTCACAGTTTTGGCGAGCATCACCAGGGGTATTGCTTGTCACTGGGCAAAGGTAGATGACATAAAATTGCCCTCCACCCTGGAGTCCACGCAAAGCTCTACATATGAGTGGATGAGCCTATGGTAATTGTCCCCTTAAAGGACAGTTTGGAGGAAAACATCGCTGTGTCTAGTGTACCTCCTCCTGCAACCACTAGATGCTGACGTTTTCCCGACCACTGGGAACATCTAGAGGCAAGATGTCCTGACTGCCAGCAAACATTACAGACCTTGAGTGCACGAGTGGTCCGGGACTAAGATCGCTCTCTTGACACCTCCATGGGCTCATGTGACACGGCCGTCTGGACTGGAGATTCCAGAGGTCTGATGAAGGTGGGAGCCAGCCGAAACCTCTGCCTACACTGGGCTAGCTCCAACCTTCACTCATTAAAACGAAGGTCGATGTGAGTTGATACAGCTATTAGCTTCTCCAGTGTGGCAGGAATCTCCCTAGTGGCCAAAGCATCCTTCACATGGTCAGCCAGCCCCCTCCAAAATACAGGGATGAGGGCTTTATCCGGCCACTCCAGCTCAGATGCTAAAGTCCAGAAGTGGACGGCAAAATGGCTAACCATGGACGAGCCCTGCATCAATGCCAACAGTTGGAGCGCCATATCATGGGTGACTTTAGGTCCTAAAAAGACCTGTTTCAGAGTGCTCAGAAACAGCAGAGCACTCTGCACCACATGATCATTGCGCTCCCACAGAGGCGTAGCCCACTGCAACGCCCTGTCCGACAGCCAGAAGCTCAAAGTGTATAGCGCACTGGCTCTCGAATACCTTACATGACTTGCTATCACCAGAGTATTTATCTGGCAGCGGAAGGCGGGATAAGGTCAGAACAGGGGTGGCAGTGGACAAAGTTGCTGCAGCCATGCTAGCAGCCTGAAAAGCTACTGCGGTAACATGCACAGCTGAGGTTGAACACTCGAGAGCCGCCAACCCGCCCTCCAGCTGCTGGATGTACCGCTGCAGACGCTGTATGTCCGCCATTACTAGCCAGACCCTGGCGGGAGTATAATATTAGGGCTAGCGGAATGCACCGAGTAAATACAGAGATAGTATAGGTGCGTTTGCAGCCTGGGGTCCACGGTGCAGGAGTGTAACCTGCTGCTAGTAAATGGCGGCACTATATTGTGGTACTATGCCTGAATAGACACGGGTTCCGTCACCCAGTCTGTATAAGAGCAAATTCTGTTGCTTCACAGAGTTGCCAGGATTAAGGTCGATGTGAGTTGATACAGCTATTAGCTTCTCCAGTGTGGCAGGAATCTCCCTAGTGGCCAAAGCATCCTTCACATGGTCAGCCAGCCCCCTCCAAAATACAGGGATGAGGGCTTTATCCGGCCACTCCAGCTCAGATGCTAAAGTCCGGAAGTGGACGGCAAAATGGCTAACCATGGACGAGCCCTGCATCAATGCCAACAGTTGGAGCGCCATATCATGGGTGACTTGAGGTCCTAAAAAGACCTGTTTCAGAGTGCTCAGAAACAGCAGAGCACTCTGCACCACATGATCATTGCGCTCCCACAGAGGCGTAGCCCACTGCAACGCCCTGTCCGACAGCCAGAAGCTCATAGTGTTTTGCGCACCGGCTCTCGAATACCTTACATGACTTACTATCACCAGAGTATTTATCTGGCAGCGGAAGGCGGGATAAGGTCAGAACAGGGGTGGCAGTGGACAAAGTTGCTGCAGCCATGCTAGCAGCCTGAAAAGCTACTGCGGTAACATGCACATCTGAGGTTGAACACTCGAGAGCCGCCAACCCGCCCTCCAGCTGCTGGATGTACCGCTGCAGACGCTGTATGTCCGCCATTACTAGCCAGACCCTAGCGGGAGTATAATATTAGGGCTAGCGGAATGCACCGAGTAAATACAGAGATAGTATAGGTGCGTTTGCAGCCTGGGGTCCAAGGTGCAGGAGTGTAACCTGCTGCTAGTAAATGGCGGCACTATATTGTGGTACTATGCCTGAATAGACACGGGTTCCGTCACCCGGTCTGTATAAGAGCGAATTCTGTTGCTTCACAGAGTTGCCAGGATTAAAGATAACGTTGTGCCCTGTTAGCATTCACAGGGCGCAGCAAATAGATACTAGTAAGATCCCTGCAACTCACCCCCACTATGCTGTATGCTGGTGATTGATCCCACTCTGACCCTCAGTGGCTTTTGAGCCCACGCCCGAGGTCGCCCTGAGTCAGATGCTTGAGTTCCCACCCTACACTGACGGATTGTCAGGAGACACTAAATATAGCCGCACAGAGTGCGTACAGTACCGCAGCGGCGGTCACTGCAGGTTAGACGCAGTATATTTTGTGATATACAAAAAGAAAAATATTCAGCTCACCCACAAGAATCCAAATCTTGTGAAGACAACTGAGCAAGGATAAACGTCCAGCCAAACACGTAGTAAATGCAGGAAAAAATTTGAAAAAATCCAGCTCCAGGAGAAAGAAATATGTTTAGTTAAAATCCAAATTTGGATTTTATCTAAACATATTTCTTTCTCCTGGAGCTGGATTTTTTCAAGTTTTTTCCTGCAGTATATTTTGTGCCTGGTGCTGGATGGCTACATCTGGCGCTAGACAGCTACAACACTCGTGAGCATTCAACAACTCTAGGGATGGGAATGATTCAGAGCTTTTACCAGAACAGGCATACACCTACAACTGCACGCTAGCACACACCCTTTTATAGCTGTAGCACTCAATGACCTTACTAGTGGTCCAATAGGAGCTGCTACAGGACCTGAGCATGTGACCCCAGACCTCCAATGGGAGGTCGTCCTGTGGGCATGCTCAGTATGGGAAAAGCAGGACTTAGTCCCTGAAACGCCTGCTCGCTGCTGATCAGTACTGGCTACAAAGGCAGAGCCTGGAAAGGAAGCAGTAACCAAGTGCACAGTATCAGCTTGAGCCAGACACTTGACCCGACATTTCTGTTGAGCAGGCTCCACTGTGGATGTTGGAGAATGGGAGACCACCGTGGACAAGGTTTGAGATTCCCCCTGTTCAGCGGCAGGAGCTCGACTCATAACATTTATAGTCAAGTTTATTATTTGCAACCTCACAAAATGCAATATGAATAAGCATAACTGCAGGTGCATCACTCACAATCCTAATCCTCCCAAAAAAATTGTGAGGTGAATGGCTACATCCAACAACACTGACCTTTTGACAGGGAACAAAATGAGGAATGCTTTGGAGGTTGCGGCACAAAACTTTTGGGGTATGGCAAATGCGGATAAGGATGATAAATCTGTCAAACTAGGATGCAGCTGTGGGTGTTTTTGGAATGGAAATTCAGTAAAAATAGAAGGGGAACTGTCTGGGTAGTTTTATGTTGATGTGGCCCAGAGATCAAAGGAGGAACATGCTAAAGACCATCTGGACAAGGTTAAAGAGGTCATTCATAACAGACAGGATGCCTGCATTTTTGAAGATTGCCAATGTGGTTGTGACTAATGCTCCACAATCATAACAAATGATCTCTAGCATCTGGCCTCAGCAAGATGTCAGAGTTGACCCAGCATAATCATCTTGTCATCTCCATCGACCTTCTGGATACAAAAAACATGTCTTCAGCTGATAGCTGTACAATTCTTCAAGAATTCCGACAATTGAAATTGGAATTTGTGGGGAGACAGAAAATGGTTTAATGCTGGTCAACAGGGCAACAGAAGCCACAGATATTCGTGGTGTTGATGTTGGCTCCTATGAGGCTGCTGTTGCAGATGTTGTTGCCTTCCAAAAACAACTGGCCACAGGCGATGGTCACAACTGCTCTTCATCTGTTATATTTCCTTCTTTTACATGTGTACAAGACAAAGGATAAGTGGGCCCTGTATCCCTCTGCTGTATTTTATCGAGATGAGCAATGGCAGTCTGAAAATTGATAATGTGCTAAAATAAAAATGAAAAAGTAAAATCAAATGCATGGTCCAGACAAATTATAAAGTTCACCTTTTTCCATGAGGTGTGTAAAGCATTTTGTTTTGCATAAAAATAAAGGTGTTTTGCAGCAAATACTTCTGATTCATAAAGAAGTTAATACCAATTAACCCCTTCATGACCTTGGGATTTTCCGTTTTCCCGTGTTTGTTTTTCACTCCCCTCCTTCCCAGAGCCATAACTTTTTTATTTTTCCGTCAATTTGGCCATGTGAGGGCTTATTTTTTGCGGGACGAGTTGTGTTTTTGAACGACATCATTGGTTTTACCATGTCGTGTACTAGAAAACAGGAAAAAAATTCCAAGTGCGGTGAAATTGCAAAAAAAGTGCAGTCCCACACTTGTTTTTTGTTTGGCTTATTTTTTAACTTTTACCATGCTTCAATAGCCTCCATGGGAGGCTAGAAGCAGTCACAGCATGATCGGCTCTGCTACATAACAGCGATCATCAGATCACTGCTATGCAGAAGAAAATCAGGTGTGCTGTGAGCGCCGACCACAGGGTGGCGCTCACAGCTGCCGGAGATCACTAACCATAGAGGTCTCAAGGACCTCTATGGTTACCATTCTAAAGCATCGCCGACCTCCGATCATGTGACGGGGGTCGGCGATGACGTCATTTCCGGCCACCCGGCCGGATGCGGTAGTTAAATGCCGCTGTCTGCGTTTGACAGCGGCATTTAGCTAGTTAATAGCGGCTGGTGAATCGCGATTTCACCCGCCGCTATAGCGGGCACATGTCAGCTGTTCAAAACTGCTGACATGTCCCGGCTTTGATGCGGGCTCACCGCGGAGCCCTGCATCAAAGCAGGGGAGCTGACCTCAGACGTACTATCCCGTCCGAGGTCAGTAAGGGGTAAGGCTACGTTCACATTAGCGTTGTGCGACGCAGCGTCGGGCGCCGTTGCGTCGCCGCATGCGTCATGCATCCCTATATCTAACATGGGGGCGCATGGACATGCGTTGCATTTGCGTTTTGTGACGCATGCGTCGCTGCGGCGCACGCATAAGGGCGCACAGGACGCAGCAAGTTGCATTTTTTGTGTGTCCAAAATCAAGCAAAAAAAGGACGCATGTGTCACAAAACGCTGCGTTGTGCTTGTGTTCACATTTGCGTTGTGCGTTGCGTCGCCGACGCTGCGGCGCACAACGCAAATGTGAACGTAGCCTTAATGAATCATGCAAGACATTTAGTTACATGCACCTCTATCTGTGCCTCGTAATAAGTCTTACTTCAGCCCCTGTTCCAGTAAGATTTGTGGGGTAGCAAACACCACCGCTTCTTATGATATTGACCAGGGGAGTCTCCATGCCTCACCTCTGTCTTGTCCCAGCTCCATCCACTTTGTTGGAGATGAGGATGGAAAGAACTAAATATGTCAAAAGTTTTGTGTTTTTTTTGTTCTGCAAACTCAAATTTGAGCTAAAAAAAAAGACATTTTTATGCATTTTTGCCAGAAATCTGTCAAGAAATCTTTGATGAATTGCCAATGTGTTTTTTATTTAGTCAGAGGACAAAAAATATTTAAAGCAATTTTTTTAATGAAATAAATAAAATTTATATTTTCTTTTCATTTTACATATACATACAACTAGTGATGAGCGAGCACTAAAATGCTCGGGTGCTCGTTGTTCTGGTAGAGCAAATTGGAATACTCGGGTAAACGACCCGAACAACGAGCCCAATGTAAGTCTATGGGAGACCCAAGTATTTTTACTGCCATCCCCCCAGGGGTTTTTTTAAGGTCTAAAAACGTTTGAAAATGATGGAAACACTGCTCAAATGACACAGGCACATCATGGGGATCGCCCCTGGAAGCATTGCTGACTCCTAGTTCACAGCTTTAAATAATTATTTTCCGAGATCCATGCATTTTTCCCGATGCCACAAAAAACCCACTAAAACTAAACCAAAACGGATTTTGCTGAGAAATATGTTAAGTCACATCCTTTGCAGGTTAATGACTTGCCTGTAAGGCCAAATAATTAACCCCATACTGAAAATTTCCTCCCTTACTTGGGCTTAGTTCAGACGCAGCGTTTTTGAAGCGTTTTTCAACTTTAACATCGCTTTCAACCACTACAAATGCATTCACTGGGAAATGTCATTGTAACATTTAACAACCCTAGCTGGCCATGTGGTATGTGACACATAAGCAGACCCATCTTGTTTCATTTATGAAGGAGGGACTCTTAAAGTCACAGAGCCTATTTTTACTGATGCATCAGGAGTAGTGTTGAGCATTCCGATACCGCAAGTATCGGGTATCGGCCAATATTTGCTGTATCGGAATTCCGATACCGAGATCCGATACTTTTGTGATATCGGGAATCAGTATCGGGATCGACATTAATGTGTAAAATAAAGAGTAAAAATAAAAAATATTGATATACTCACCTCTCCGACGCAGCCTGGACCTTACCGATGTAACTGGCAGCTTCCGTTCCTAAGAATGAGCGCTTGAAAGACCTTAGATGACGTCGCGGCCTGTGATTGGTCGCGTGAGCGGTCACGTGACTGCCACACAACCAATCACAAGCCGTGACGTCATCTAAGGTCTTTCAAGCGCTCATTCTTAGGAACGGAAGCTGCCGGTTACAGTGGTAAGGTCCAGGCTGTGTCGGAGAGGTGAGTATATCAATATTTTTTATTTTTATTCTTTATTTTACACATTAATATGGATCCCAGGGCCTGAAGGAGAGTTTCCTCTCCTTCAGACCCTGGGAACCATACAGGATACCTTCCGATACTTGGTGTCCCATTGACTTGTATTGGTATCGGGTATCGGTATCGGCGATATCCGATACTTTTCGGGTATCGGCCGATACTATCCCATACCGATACTTTCAAGTATCGGACGGTATCGCTCAACACTAGTGTTGAGCATTCCGATGCTGCAAGTATCGGGTATCGGCCGATACTTGCTGTATCGGAATTCCGATACCGGGATTCCGATACTCTTGTGGTATCGGGTATCGGGTATCGGAACAACATTAATGTTAAAATGTGTAAAATAGAGAATTAAAATAAAAAATATCGCTATACTCACCTGTCCGACGCAGCCGGGACCTCAGCGCAGGAACCGGCAGCGTTGTTTGTTTAAAATTCCCGCTTTTACATGGTTACGCGAAGTCCCGGCTTGTGATTGGTCAGGGCGGCCATGTTGCCGGGCCGCGGACCAATCACAGCAAGCCGTGACGAAAATACGTCACGGCTTGCTGTGATTGGTCCGCGTCCCGGCAACATGGCCGCCATTAACCAATCACAAGCCGTGACGTCACGGGAGGCTGGAAACGCGCTCATTTTAAAAAGGGCGCGTGTCCAGCCTCCCGTGACGTCACGGCTTGTGATTGGTTGCGTCGCGGTCAACCAATCACAAGCCGGGAGGCTGGACACGCGCCCATTTCAAAATGAGCGCGTCCAGCCTCCCGGCTTGTGATTGGTTGATCGCGGCGCAACCAATCACAAGCCGTGACGTCACGGGAGGCTGGACACGCGCCCATTTCAAAATGAGCGCGTCCAGCCTCCCGGCTTGTGATTGGTTGATCGCGGCGCAACCAATCACAAGCCGTGACGTCACGGGAGGCTGGACACGCGCCCATTTTAAAATGAGCGCGTGTCCAGCCTCCCGTGACGTCCCGGCTTGTGATTGGTCAGGGCGGCCATATTGCCGGGACGCGGACCAATCACAGCAAGCCGTGACGTAATTTCGTCACGGCTTGCTGTGATTGGTCCGCGTCCCGGCAACATGGCCGACCTGACCAATCACAAGCCGGGAATTCACGTAACCAAGTAATAGCGCGATTTTTAAACAAACAACGCTGCCGGTTCCCTCGCTGAAGTCCCGGCTGCGTCGGACAGGTGAGTATAGCGATATTTTTTATTTTAATTCTTTCTTTTACACATTTATATGGTTCCCAGGGCCTGAAGGAGAGTTTCCTCTCCTTCAGACCCTGGGAACCATCAGGGATACCGTCCGATACATGAGTCCCATTGACTTGTATTGGTATCGGGTATCGGTATCGGATTGGATTCCGATACTGTGACGGTATCGGCCGATACTTTCCGATACCGATACTTTCAAGTATCGGACGGTATCGCTCAACACTACTCAACACTAATCAGGAGGCATTAATCTTCTTAAAGGGCCATTATTAAACAGTGGGTCTCCTAAGCTGTTGTAGCCTACGCTGTGAGTGGTGGGGCTGCCAAGAATTACAACATACCACAATTCCCCTTTCATAAGATGTCCAGGAGGGCCTCCTGAAAAAATGTTGCATTGAATGCAAGGCCTGCCCTGCTACCAATTCATATGCACCCCAACAAGCCTTTGAACCCACATACTGGATGGGCCCATGCAAATCCACTTCTCAATATTCATTTTATACTCCCATACACCTTTGTTTTACACAATGGCAGCAAGGCCAGCCCTGCGGCATAGTCATATGCACCCCATTACGCCTTTGAACCATGTACATGTACAGGTACCCCAGTTTTGGCATCTGTCTTAGTCATGTTTCTCTGGTCTTATATAGTGATTTATTTACACTATGTAGTCACTCTAGTTTCACCCAGCCCTTCAAGTGGCCAGCTTTCAAGGTTGTATGAAACTGAGATATCATAGAGTCATCAGACAAGGGGCCACAAGGATTTAGATCAAACCACCACAGGCAGAGTTTCAGTAAACCTTAATGTTTTACAATGACAAATAGCAAACCTATAGAGGCTTAGAACTGTTTGTGAAGTGAATAAACAAACATTTATCAAGATTGTGTCACTATGAGCATTTTCTGTCACATCTATAAATGTTTTCCAAGAAATACAGCTATGTAATTGTCTGAATGCATTCGGTATACAGTGTTATGTTGGGCTGGTGGTTAGGAGCACTAGAAATGACCAGATGAGCAAACTAGCAATACAGGACGAGCTCTGTGAAGTGGAAGCTCTGCTGACCGCAACCGCTAATCCTATCACAACAACTAGAAATAGCCGTGGAGCGTTCCTGACTCTGCCTAGACGCCTCTTCACAGCCTAAGAACTAACTACCCCTAAAGATAGAAAATACAGCCTACCTTGCCTCAGAGAAATTCCCCAAAGAAATAGGCAGCCCCCACATATATTGACTGTGAGTTAAGATGGAAGTCACAAACACAGGAATGAAATAGGTTTCAGCATAGGAGGCCAGACTGAACTACACAGACTGAGGATAGAAAAGGTAACTTTGCGGTCAGCATAAAAAACTAACAAAAAAACCACGCAGAGTGTGCAAAAGGAACCACCGCACCGACTCACGGTGCGGTGATGCCACTCTGCATCCCAGAGCTTCCAGCTAACAAGATAAAATATAATAGCAAGCTGGACAAAAACACAGTGGTAACAAATAAGCTAGCAGGGACTTAGCTTTTGCTGAAGTAGACAGGTCATCTGAAAGATCCAAGAGAACTGAACCAGCACTAGGACATTGACATCTGGCATCAAGTAACGATCTGAGTGGAGTTAAATAGAGCAGCCAGCCAAGGACTGAACGAGATCAGCTGGAGAAGGAATCTCAGAACCAGCAGCTCCACTCATAGCCACCAGAGGGAGTCCATGAACAGAACTCGCCGAAGTACCATTCATAACCACAGGAGGGAGCTCGAGAACAGAATTCACAACAGTACCAACCCCTTGAGGAGGGGTCACCGAACCCTCACCGAAGCCTCCAGGCCGCTCCGGACGAGCCAAATGAAAGGCACGAACAAGATCGGCAGCATGAACATCAGAGGCAACTACCCAGGAATTATCCTCCTGACCATAACCTTTCCACTTGACTAGGTACTGAAGTTTCCGTCTCGAAATACGAGAATCCAAAATCTTCTCCACCACATACTCCAACTCCCCCTCAACCAACACCGGGGCAGGAGGATCAACGGAGGGAACCACAGGAGCCACATATCTCCGCAACAACGACCTATGGAACACATTATGGATGGCGAAAGAAGCTGGAAGGTCCAAACGAAATGACACAGGATTAATAATTTCAGAAATCTTATAAGGACCAATGAAACGAGGCTTAAACTTAGGAGACAAAACCTTCATAGGAACAAAACGAGACGACAACCAAACCAAATCCCCAACACAAAGTCGGGGACCAACACAGCGACGGCGGTTAGCGAAACGTTGAGCCTTCTCCTGGGACAATGTCAAATTGTCCACTACGTGAGTCCAAATTTGCTGCAACCTGTCCACCACAGAATCCACACCAGGACAGTCCGAAGGCTCAACCTGCCCTGAAGAAAAACGAGGGTGGAAACCAGAATTACAGAAAAAAGGCGAAACCAAAGTGGCCGAGCTGGCCCGATTATTAAGGGCGAACTCAGCCAAAGGCAAGAAGGACACCCAATCATCCTGATCAGCAGAAACAAAGCATCTCAGATATGTTTCCAAAGTCTGATTGGTTCGTTCGGTTTGGCCATCTGTCTGAGGATGGAAAGCTGAAGAAAAAGACAAATCAATGCCCATCTTAGCACAAAAGGACCGCCAAAATCTTGAAACAAACTGGGAACCTCTGTCCGACACGATGTTCTCCGGAATGCCATGTAAACGAACCACATGCTGGAAAAACAATGGAACCAAATCAGAGGAGGAAGGCAATTTAGGCAAAGGTACCAAATGGACCATCTTAGAGAAGCGATCACAAACCACCCAGATAACTGACATCCTCTGAGAGACAGGGAGATCTGAAATAAAATCCATGGAAATATACGTCCAGGGCCTTTTCGGGACCAGCAAGGGCAAAAGCAACCCACTGGCACAAGAACAGCAGGGCTTAGCCCGAGCACAAGTCCCACAGGACTGCACAAAAGAACGCACATTTCGTGACAAGGAAGGCCACCAAAAGGATCTAGCCACCAAATCTCTGGTACCAAAGATTCCAGGATGACCAGCCAACACCGAACAATGAACCTCAGAGATAACTCTACTATTCCATCTATCAGGGACAAACAGCTTCTCCGCTGGACAACGGTCAGGTCTATCAGCCTGAAACTCCTGCAGCACCCGCCGCAGATCAGGGGAGATGGCAGACAAAATTACCGCCTCTTTGAGAATACCAGCCAGCTCAGGAACTCCCGGAGAATCAGGTACAAAACTCCTTGAAAGGGCATCAGCCTTCACATTCTTAGAACCCGGAAGGTACGAAACCACAAAATTGAAGTGGGAGAAAAACAGCGACCATCGAGCCTATCTAGGATTCAACCGCTTGGCAGACTCGAGATAAGTCAGATTCTTGTGATCCGTCAAGACCACCACGCGATGTTTGGCTCCCTCAAGCCAATGTCACCACTCCGCAAACGCCCACTTCATAGCCAACAACTCTCGATTACCCACATCATAATTGCGCTCAGCAGGCGAAAACTTTCTAGAAAAGAAAGCACATGGTTTCATCACAGAGCCATCAGAACCTCTTTGAGACAAAACAGCCCCTGCTCCAATCTCAGAAGCATCCACCTCGACCTGAAACAGAAGCGAAACATCTGGCTGACACAACACAGGGGCAGAAGAAAAACGACGCTTCAGCTCCTGAAAAGCCTCAACGGCCGCAGAGGACCAATTGACCACATCAGCACCTTTTTTGGTTAAATCAGTCAATGGTTTAACAACACTAGAAAAATTAGCGATGAAGCGATGGTAAAAATTAGCAAAGCCCAGAAATTTCTGAAGGCTCTTCACAGAAGTAGGCTGAGTCCAATCATAAATGGCCTGAACTTTAACAGGGTCCATCTCGATAGTAGAAGGGGAAAAAATGAAGCCCAAAAATGAAACCTTCTGAACTCAAAAGAGACATTTAGACCCCTTCACAAACAAGGAATGAGCACGAAGGACCTGGAACACCATTCTGACCTGCTTCACATGAGACTCCCAATCGTCCGAAAAGACCAAAATATCATCCAAATATACAATCATGAATCTATACAGGTACTTTCGGAAGATGTCATGCATAAAGGACTGAAATACAGATGGAGCATTAGAAAGCCCAAATGGCATCACCAAGTACTCAAAATGGCCCTCGGGCGTATTAAATGCTGTTTTCCATTCGTCGCCCCGTTTAATACGCACAAGATTATACGCCCCTCGAAGATCTATCTTGGTGAACCAGCTAGCTCCCTTAATCCAAGCAAACAAATCAGACAGTAGCGGCAAAGGGTACTGAAATTTGACGGTGCTTTTATTAAGAAGGCGGTAATCTATACAAGGTCTCAGAGAACCATCCTTCTTGGCCACAAAAAAGAACCCTGCTCCCAACGGTGATGACGACGGGCGAATATGCCCTTTCTCCAAGGACTCCTTTATATAGCTCCGCATTGCAGCGTGTTCTGGCACAGATAAATTGAACAGTCGGCCCTTCGGAAACTTACTACCAGGAATCAAATTAATAGCACAATCGCAATCCCTATGAGGAGGTAGGGCACTGGATTTGGGCTCATCAAATACATCCCGGTAATCTGACAAAAACTCAGGGACTTCAGAAGGATGGGAAGACGAATTAGACAACAATTGGACATCCTCATGTACCCCTTGACAACCCCAACTGGATACAGACATTGATCTCTAATCCAATACAGGATTATGGACCTGTAGCCATGGCAAACCCAAAACGACCACATCATGCAGATTATGCAACACCAAAAAGCGAATATCCTCCTGATGTGCAGGAGCCATGCACATGGTCAATTGAGTCCAGTACTGAGGCTTATTCTTGGCCAAAGGTGTAGCATCAATTCCTCTCAATGGAATAGGATACTGCAAAGGCTCCAAGAAAAAACCACAGCGCCTGGCAAACTCCAAGTCCATCAAATTCAGGGCAGCGCCTGAATCCACAAATGCCATAACAGAATAGGATGACAAAGAGCAAATCAGAGTAACGGACAAAAGAAATTTTGGCTGTACCGTACCAATGGTGGCAGACCTAGCGAACCGTTTAGTGCGCTTAGGACAATCAGAGATAGCATGAGTGGAGTCACCACAGTAAATACACAGCCCATTCTGACGTCTGTATTCTTGCCGTTCAGCTCTGGTCAAGGTCCTATCACATTGCATAGGCTCAGGCTTCTGATCAGAAAACACCGCCAAATGGTGCACATTTTTGCGCTCACTTAAGCGTCGATCGATCTGAATGGCCAAGGACATAGACTCATTCAGACCAGCAGGCGTGGGGAATCCCACCATAACATCCTTAAGGGCTTCAGAAAGACCCTTTCTGAAAATTGCCGCCAGGGCACACTCATTCCACTGAGTAAGCACAGACCACTTTCTGAACTTCTGACAATATACCTCCGCTTCATCCTGACCCTGACACAAAGCCAGCAAAATTTTCTCTGCCTGATCCACTGAATCTGGTTCATCATAAAGCAATCCAAGCGCCAGAAAAAACGCATCTACATTACGCAATGCAGGATCTCCTGGCGCAAGGGAAAATGCCCAGTCTTGAGGGTCGCCACGTAGCAAAGAAATAATGATTTTTACTTGCTGAATGGGGTCACCAGAGGAGCGGGGTTTCAAAGCAAAAAACAGTCTACAATTATTTTTGAAATTCAGGAACTTAGATCTATCCCCAGAAAACAAATCAGGAATTGGAATTCTGGGTTCTAACATCGGGTTCTGAACTACATAATCTTGAATGCTTTGTACCCTTGCAGTGAGTTGATCCACACAAGAGGACAGACCTTGAATGTCCATATCTACACCTGTGTCCTGAACCACCCAGAGGTTAAGGGGAAAAGAAAAACAAAACACACTGCAGAGAAAAAAAATGGTCTCAGAACTTCTCTTATCCCTCTATTGAGATGCATTAACACTTTGCAGGCCAGCTGTACTGTTATGTTGGGCTGGTGGATAGGAGCACTAGAAATGACCAGATGAGCAAACTAGCAATACAGGACGAGCTCTGGGAAGTGGAAGCTCTGCTGACCGCAACCGCTAATCCTATCACAACAACTAGAAATAGCCGTGGAGCGTTCCTGACTCTGCCTAGACGCCTCTTCACAGCCTAAGAACTAACTACCCCTAAAGATAGAAAATACAGCCTACCTTGCCTCAGAGAAATTCCCCAAAGAAATAGGCAGCCCCCACATATATTGACTGTGAGTTAAGATGGAAGTCACAAACACAGGAATGAAATAGGTTTCAGCATAGGAGGCCAGACTGAACTAAACAGACTGAGGATAGAAAAGGTAACTTTGCGGTCAGCATAAAAAACTAACAAAAAAACCACGCAGAGTGTGCAAAAGGAACCACCGCACCGACTCACGGTGCGGTGATGCCACTCTGCATCCCAGAGCTTCCAGCTAACAAGATAAAATATAATAGCAAGCTGGACAAAAACACAGTGGTAACAAATAAGCTAGCATGGACTTAGCTTTTGCTGAAGTAGACAGGTCATCTGAAAGATCCAAGAGAACTGAACCAGCACTAGGACATTGACATCTGGCATCAAGTAACGATCTGAGTGGAGTTAAATAGAGCAGCCAGCCAAGGACTGAACGAGATCAGCTGGAGAAGGAATCTCAGAACCAGCAGCTCCACTCATAGCCACCAGAGGGAGTCCATGAACAGAACTCGCCGAAGTACCATTCATAACCACAGGAGGGAGCTCGAGAACAGAATTCACAACAGTACCAACCCCTTGAGGAGGGGTCACCGAACCCTCACCAGAGCCTCCAGGCCGCTCCGGACGAGCCAAATGAAAGGCACGAACAAGATCGGCAGCATGAACATCAGAGGCAACTACCCAGGAATTATCCTCCTGACCATAACCTTTCCACTTGACTAGGTACTGAAGTTTCCGTCTCGAAATACGAGAATCCAAAATCTTCTCCACCACATACTCCAACTCCCCCTCAACCAACACCGGGGCAGGAGGATCAACGGAGGGAACCACAGGAGCCACATATCTCCGCAACAACGACCTATGGAACACATTATGGATGGCGAAAGAAGCTGGAAGGTCCAAACGAAATGACACAGGATTAATAATTTCAGAAATCTTATAAGGACCAATGAAACGAGGCTTAAACTTAGGAGACAAAACCTTCATAGGAACAAAACGAGACGACAACCAAACCAAATCCCCAACACAAAGTCGGGGACCAACACAGCGACGGCGGTTAGCGAAACGTTGAGCCTTCTCCTGGGACAATGTCAAATTGTCCACTACGTGAGTCCAAATTTGCTGCAACCTGTCCACCACAGAATCCACACCAGGACAGTCCGAAGGCTCAACCTGCCCTGAAGAAAAACGAGGGTGGAAACCAGAATTACAGAAAAAAGGCGAAACCAAAGTGGCCGAGCTGGCCCGATTATTAAGGGCGAACTCAGCCAAAGGCAAGAAGGACACCCAATCATCCTGATCAGCAGAAACAAAGCATCTCAGATATGTTTCCAAAGTCTGATTGGTTCGTTCGGTTTGGCCATCTGTCTGAGGATGGAAAGCTGAAGAAAAAGACAAATCAATGCCCATCTTAGCACAAAAGGACCGCCAAAATCTTGAAACAAACTGGGAACCTCTGTCCGACACGATGTTCTCCGGAATGCCATGTAAACGAACCACATGCTGGAAAAACAATGGAACCAAATCAGAGGAGGAAGGCAATTTAGGCAAAGGTACCAAATGGACCATCTTAGAGAAGCGATCACAAACCACCCAGATAACTGACATCCTCTGAGAGACAGGGAGATCTGAAATAAAATCCATGGAAATATACGTCCAGGGCCTTTTCGGGACCAGCAAGGGCAAAAGCAACCCACTGGCACAAGAACAGCAGGGCTTAGCCCGAGCACAAGTCCCACAGGACTGCACAAAAGAACGCACATTTCGTGACAAGGAAGGCCACCAAAAGGATCTAGCCACCAAATCTCTGGTACCAAAGATTCCAGGATGACCAGCCAACACCGAACAATGAACCTCAGAGATAACTCTACTATTCCATCTATCAGGGACAAACAGCTTCTCCGCTGGACAACGGTCAGGTCTATCAGCCTGAAACTCCTGCAGCACCCGCCGCAGATCAGGGGAGATGGCAGACAAAATTACCGCCTCTTTGAGAATACCAGCCAGCTCAGGAACTCCCGGAGAATCAGGTACAAAACTCCTTGAAAGGGCATCAGCCTTCACATTCTTAGAACCCGGAAGGTACGAAACCACAAAATTGAAGTGGGAGAAAAACAGCGACCATCGAGCCTATCTAGGATTCAACCGCTTGGCAGACTCGAGATAAGTCAGATTCTTGTGATCCGTCAAGACCACCACGCGATGTTTGGCTCCCTCAAGCCAATGTCACCACTCCGCAAACGCCCACTTCATAGCCAACAACTCTCGATTACCCACATCATAATTGCGCTCAGCAGGCGAAAACTTTCTAGAAAAGAAAGCACATGGTTTCATCACAGAGCCATCAGAACCTCTTTGAGACAAAACAGCCCCTGCTCCAATCTCAGAAGCATCCACCTCGACCTGAAACAGAAGCGAAACATCTGGCTGACACAACACAGGGGCAGAAGAAAAACGACGCTTCAGCTCCTGAAAAGCCTCAACGGCCGCAGAGGACCAATTGACCACATCAGCACCTTTTTTGGTTAAATCAGTCAATGGTTTAACAACACTAGAAAAATTAGCGATGAAGCGATGGTAAAAATTAGCAAAGCCCAGAAATTTCTGAAGGCTCTTCACAGAAGTAGGCTGAGTCCAATCATAAATGGCCTGAACTTTAACAGGGTCCATCTCGATAGTAGAAGGGGAAAAAATGAAGCCCAAAAATGAAACCTTCTGAACTCAAAAGAGACATTTAGACCCCTTCACAAACAAGGAATGAGCACGAAGGACCTGGAACACCATTCTGACCTGCTTCACATGAGACTCCCAATCGTCCGAAAAGACCAAAATATCATCCAAATATACAATCATGAATCTATACAGGTACTTTCGGAAGATGTCATGCATAAAGGACTGAAATACAGATGGAGCATTAGAAAGCCCAAATGGCATCACCAAGTACTCAAAATGGCCCTCGGGCGTATTAAATGCTGTTTTCCATTCGTCGCCCCGTTTAATACGCACAAGATTATACACCCCTCGAAGATCTATCTTGGTGAACCAGCTAGCTCCCTTAATCCAAGCAAACAAATCAGACAGTAGCGGCAAAGGGTACTGAAATTTGACGGTGCTTTTATTAAGAAGGCGGTAATCTATACAAGGTCTCAGAGAACCATCCTTCTTGGCCACAAAAAAGAACCCTGCTCCCAACGGTGATGACGACGGGCGAATATGCCCTTTCTCCAAGGACTCCTTTATATAGCTCCGCATTGCAGCGTGTTCTGGCACAGATAAATTGAACAGTCGGCCCTTCGGAAACTTACTACCAGGAATCAAATTAATAGCACAATCGCAATCCCTATGAGGAGGTAGGGCACTGGATTTGGGCTCATCAAATACATCCCGGTAATCTGACAAAAACTCAGGGACTTCAGAAGGATGGGAAGACGAATTAGACAACAATTGGACATCCTCATGTACCCCTTGACAACCCCAACTGGATACAGACATTGATCTCTAATCCAATACAGGATTATGGACCTGTAGCCATGGCAAACCCAAAACGACCACATCATGCAGATTATGCAACACCAAAAAGCGAATATCCTCCTGATGTGCAGGAGCCATGCACATGGTCAATTGAGTCCAGTACTGAGGCTTATTCTTGGCCAAAGGTGTAGCATCAATTCCTCTCAATGGAATAGGATACTGCAAAGGCTCCAAGAAAAAACCACAGCGCCTGGCAAACTCCAAGTCCATCAAATTCAGGGCAGCGCCTGAATCCACAAATGCCATAACAGAATAGGATGACAAAGAGCAAATCAGAGTAACGGACAAAAGAAATTTTGGCTGTACCGTACCAATGGTGGCAGACCTAGCGAACCGTTTAGTGCGCTTAGGACAATCAGAGATAGCATGAGTGGAGTCACCACAGTAAATACACAGCCCATTCTGACGTCTGTATTCTTGCCGTTCAGCTCTGGTCAAGGTCCTATCACATTGCATAGGCTCAGGCTTCTGATCAGAAAACACCGCCAAATGGTGCACATTTTTGCGCTCACTTAAGCGTCGATCGATCTGAATGGCCAAGGACATAGACTCATTCAGACCAGCAGGCGTGGGGAATCCCACCATAACATCCTTAAGGGCTTCAGAAAGACCCTTTCTGAAAATTGCCGCCAGGGCACACTCATTCCACTGAGTAAGCACAGACCACTTTCTGAACTTCTGACAATATACCTCCGCTTCATCCTGACCCTGACACAAAGCCAGCAAAATTTTCTCTGCCTGATCCACTGAATCTGGTTCATCATAAAGCAATCCAAGCGCCAGAAAAAACGCATCTACATTACGCAATGCAGGATCTCCTGGCGCAAGGGAAAATGCCCAGTCTTGAGGGTCGCCACGTAGCAAAGAAATAATGATTTTTACTTGCTGAATGGGGTCACCAGAGGAGCGGGGTTTCAAAGCAAAAAACAGTCTACAATTATTTTTGAAATTCAGGAACTTAGATCTATCCCCAGAAAACAAATCAGGAATTGGAATTCTGGGTTCTAACATCGGGTTCTGAACTACATAATCTTGAATGCTTTGTACCCTTGCAGTGAGTTGATCCACACAAGAGGACAGACCTTGAATGTCCATATCTACACCTGTGTCCTGAACCACCCAGAGGTTAAGGGGAAAAGAAAAACAAAACACACTGCAGAGAAAAAAAATGGTCTCAGAACTTCTCTTATCCCTCTATTGAGATGCATTAACACTTTGCAGGCCAGCTGTACTGTTATGTTGGGCTGGTGGATAGGAGCACTAGAAATGACCAGATGAGCAAACTAGCAATACAGGACGAGCTCTGGGAAGTGGAAGCTCTGCTGACCGCAACCGCTAATCCTATCACAACAACTAGAAATAGCCGTGGAGCGTTCCTGACTCTGCCTAGACGCCTCTTCACAGCCTAAGAACTAACTACCCCTAAAGATAGAAAATACAGCCTACCTTGCCTCAGAGAAATTCCCCAAAGAAATAGGCAGCCCCCACATATATTGACTGTGAGTTAAGATGGAAGTCACAAACACAGGAATGAAATAGGTTTCAGCATAGGAGGCCAGACTGAACTAAACAGACTGAGGATAGAAAAGGTAACTTTGCGGTCAGCATAAAAAACTAACAAAAAAACCACGCAGAGTGTGCAAAAGGAACCACCGCACCGACTCACGGTGCGGTGATGCCACTCTGCATCCCAGAGCTTCCAGCTAACAAGATAAAATATAATAGCAAGCTGGACAAAAACACAGTGGTAACAAATAAGCTAGCATGGACTTAGCTTTTGCTGAAGTAGACAGGTCATCTGAAAGATCCAAGAGAACTGAACCAGCACTAGGACATTGACATCTGGCATCAAGTAACGATCTGAGTGGAGTTAAATAGAGCAGCCAGCCAAGGACTGAACGAGATCAGCTGGAGAAGGAATCTCAGAACCAGCAGCTCCACTCATAGCCACCAGAGGGAGTCCATGAACAGAACTCGCCGAAGTACCATTCATAACCACAGGAGGGAGCTCGAGAACAGAATTCACAACAGTACCAACCCCTTGAGGAGGGGTCACCGAACCCTCACCAGAGCCTCCAGGCCGCTCCGGACGAGCCAAATGAAAGGCACGAACAAGATCGGCAGCATGAACATCAGAGGCAACTACCCAGGAATTATCCTCCTGACCATAACCTTTCCACTTGACTAGGTACTGAAGTTTCCGTCTCGAAATACGAGAATCCAAAATCTTCTCCACCACATACTCCAACTCCCCCTCAACCAACACCGGGGCAGGAGGATCAACGGAGGGAACCACAGGAGCCACATATCTCCGCAACAACGACCTATGGAACACATTATGGATGGCGAAAGAAGCTGGAAGGTCCAAACGAAATGACACAGGATTAATAATTTCAGAAATCTTATAAGGACCAATGAAACGAGGCTTAAACTTAGGAGACAAAACCTTCATAGGAACAAAACGAGACGACAACCAAACCAAATCCCCAACACAAAGTCGGGGACCAACACAGCGACGGCGGTTAGCGAAACGTTGAGCCTTCTCCTGGGACAATGTCAAATTGTCCACTACGTGAGTCCAAATTTGCTGCAACCTGTCCACCACAGAATCCACACCAGGACAGTCCGAAGGCTCAACCTGCCCTGAAGAAAAACGAGGGTGGAAACCAGAATTACAGAAAAAAGGCGAAACCAAAGTGGCCGAGCTGGCCCGATTATTAAGGGCGAACTCAGCCAAAGGTAAGAAGGACACCCAATCATCCTGATCAGCAGAAACAAAGCATCTCAGATATGTTTCCAAAGTCTGATTGGTTCGTTCGGTTTGGCCATCTGTCTGAGGATGGAAAGCTGAAGAAAAAGACAAATCAATGCCCATCTTAGCACAAAAGGACCGCCAAAATCTTGAAACAAACTGGGAACCTCTGTCCGACACGATGTTCTCCGGAATGCCATGTAAACGAACCACATGCTGGAAAAACAATGGAACCAAATCAGAGGAGGAAGGCAATTTAGGCAAAGGTACCAAATGGACCATCTTAGAGAAGCGATCACAAACCACCCAGATAACTGACATCCTCTGAGAGACAGGGAGATCTGAAATAAAATCCATGGAAATATACGTCCAGGGCCTTTTCGGGACCAGCAAGGGCAAAAGCAACCCACTGGCACAAGAACAGCAGGGCTTAGCCCGAGCACAAGTCCCACAGGACTGCACAAAAGAACGCACATTTCGTGACAAGGAAGGCCACCAAAAGGATCTAGCCACCAAATCTCTGGTACCAAAGATTCCAGGATGACCAGCCAACACCGAACAATGAACCTCAGAGATAACTCTACTATTCCATCTATCAGGGACAAACAGCTTCTCCGCTGGACAACGGTCAGGTCTATCAGCCTGAAACTCCTGCAGCACCCGCCGCAGATCAGGGGAGATGGCAGACAAAATTACCGCCTCTTTGAGAATACCAGCCAGCTCAGGAACTCCCGGAGAATCAGGTACAAAACTCCTTGAAAGGGCATCAGCCTTCACATTCTTAGAACCCGGAAGGTACGAAACCACAAAATTGAAGTGGGAGAAAAACAGCGACCATCGAGCCTATCTAGGATTCAACCGCTTGGCAGACTCGAGATAAGTCAGATTCTTGTGATCCGTCAAGACCACCACGCGATGTTTGGCTCCCTCAAGCCAATGTCACCACTCCGCAAACGCCCACTTCATAGCCAACAACTCTCGATTACCCACATCATAATTGCGCTCAGCAGGCGAAAACTTTCTAGAAAAGAAAGCACATGGTTTCATCACAGAGCCATCAGAACCTCTTTGAGACAAAACAGCCCCTGCTCCAATCTCAGAAGCATCCACCTCGACCTGAAACAGAAGCGAAACATCTGGCTGACACAACACAGGGGCAGAAGAAAAACGACGCTTCAGCTCCTGAAAAGCCTCAACGGCCGCAGAGGACCAATTGACCACATCAGCACCTTTTTTGGTTAAATCAGTCAATGGTTTAACAACACTAGAAAAATTAGCGATGAAGCGATGGTAAAAATTAGCAAAGCCCAGAAATTTCTGAAGGCTCTTCACAGAAGTAGGCTGAGTCCAATCATAAATGGCCTGAACTTTAACAGGGTCCATCTCGATAGTAGAAGGGGAAAAAATGAAGCCCAAAAATGAAACCTTCTGAACTCAAAAGAGACATTTAGACCCCTTCACAAACAAGGAATGAGCACGAAGGACCTGGAACACCATTCTGACCTGCTTCACATGAGACTCCCAATCGTCCGAAAAGACCAAAATATCATCCAAATATACAATCATGAATCTATACAGGTACTTTCGGAAGATGTCATGCATAAAGGACTGAAATACAGATGGAGCATTAGAAAGCCCGAATGGCATCACCAAGTACTCAAAATGGCCCTCGGGCGTATTAAATGCTGTTTTCCATTCGTCGCCCCGTTTAATACGCACAAGATTATACGCCCCTCGAAGATCTATCTTGGTGAACCAGCTAGCTCCCTTAATCCAAGCAAACAAATCAGACAGTAGCGGCAAAGGGTACTGAAATTTGACGGTGCTTTTATTAAGAAGGCGGTAATCTATACAAGGTCTCAGAGAACCATCCTTCTTGGCCACAAAAAAGAACCCTGCTCCCAACGGTGATGACGACGGGCGAATATGCCCTTTCTCCAAGGACTCCTTTATATAGCTCCGCATTGCAGCGTGTTCTGGCACAGATAAATTGAACAGTCGGCCCTTCGGAAACTTACTACCAGGAATCAAATTAATAGCACAATCGCAATCCCTATGAGGAGGTAGGGCACTGGATTTGGGCTCATCAAATACATCCCGGTAATCTGACAAAAACTCAGGGACTTCAGAAGGATGGGAAGACGAATTAGACAACAATTGGACATCCTCATGTACCCCTTGACAACCCCAACTGGATACAGACATTGATCTCTAATCCAATACAGGATTATGGACCTGTAGCCATGGCAAACCCAAAACGACCACATCATGCAGATTATGCAACACCAAAAAGCGAATATCCTCCTGATGTGCAGGAGCCATGCACATGGTCAATTGAGTCCAGTACTGAGGCTTATTCTTGGCCAAAGGTGTAGCATCAATTCCTCTCAATGGAATAGGATACTGCAAAGGCTCCAAGAAAAAACCACAGCGCCTGGCAAACTCCAAGTCCATCAAATTCAGGGCAGCGCCTGAATCCACAAATGCCATAACAGAATAGGATGACAAAGAGCAAATCAGAGTAACGGACAAAAGAAATTTTGGCTGTACCGTACCAATGGTGGCAGACCTAGCGAACCGTTTAGTGCGCTTAGGACAATCAGAGATAGCATGAGTGGAGTCACCACAGTAAATACACAGCCCATTCTGACGTCTGTATTCTTGCCGTTCAGCTCTGGTCAAGGTCCTATCACATTGCATAGGCTCAGGCTTCTGATCAGAAAACACCGCCAAATGGTGCACATTTTTGCGCTCACTTAAGCGTCGATCGATCTGAATGGCCAAGGACATAGACTCATTCAGACCAGCAGGCGTGGGGAATCCCACCATAACATCCTTAAGGGCTTCAGAAAGACCCTTTCTGAAAATTGCCGCCAGGGCACACTCATTCCACTGAGTAAGCACAGACCACTTTCTGAACTTCTGACAATATACCTCCGCTTCATCCTGACCCTGACACAAAGCCAGCAAAATTTTCTCTGCCTGATCCACTGAATCTGGTTCATCATAAAGCAATCCAAGCGCCAGAAAAAACGCATCTACATTACGCAATGCAGGATCTCCTGGCGCAAGGGAAAATGCCCAGTCTTGAGGGTCGCCACGTAGCAAAGAAATAATGATTTTTACTTGCTGAATGGGGTCACCAGAGGAGCGGGGTTTCAAAGCAAAAAACAGTCTACAATTATTTTTGAAATTCAGGAACTTAGATCTATCCCCAGAAAACAAATCAGGAATTGGAATTCTGGGTTCTAACATCGGGTTCTGAACTACATAATCTTGAATGCTTTGTACCCTTGCAGTGAGTTGATCCACACAAGAGGACAGACCTTGAATGTCCATATCTACACCTGTGTCCTGAACCACCCAGAGGTTAAGGGGAAAAGAAAAACAAAACACACTGCAGAGAAAAAAAATGGTCTCAGAACTTCTCTTATCCCTCTATTGAGATGCATTAACACTTTGCAGGCCAGCTGTACTGTTATGTTGGGCTGGTGGATAGGAGCACTAGAAATGACCAGATGAGCAAACTAGCAATACAGGACGAGCTCTGGGAAGTGGAAGCTCTGCTGACCGCAACCGCTAATCCTATCACAACAACTAGAAATAGCCGTGGAGCGTTCCTGACTCTGCCTAGACGCCTCTTCACAGCCTAAGAGCTAACTACCCCTAAAGATAGAAAATACAGCCTACCTTGCCTCAGAGAAATTCCCCAAAGAAATAGGCAGCCCCCACATACTGTATATTGACTGTGAGTTAAGATGGAAGTCACAAACACAGGAATGAAATAGGTTTCAGCATAGGAGGCCAGACTGAACTAAACAGACTGAGGATAGAAAAGGTATCTTTGCGGTCAGCATAAAAAACTAACAAAAAACCACGCAGAGTGTGCAAAAGGAACAACCGCACCGACTCACGGCACGGTGGTGCCACTCTGCATCCCAGAGCTTCCAGCTAACAAGATAAAATATAATAGCAAGCTGGACAAAAACACAGTGGTAACAAATAAGCTAGCAGGGACTTAGCTTTTGCTGAAGTAGACAGGTCATCTGAAAGATCCAAGAGAACTGAACCAGCACTAGGACATTGACAGCTGGCATCAAGTAACGATCTGAGTGGAGTTAAATAGAGCAGCCAGCCAAGGACTGAACGAGATCAGCTGGAGAAGGAATCTCAGAACCAGCAGCTCCACTCACAGCCACCAGAGGGAGACCATGAACAGAACTCGCCGAAGTACCATTCATAACCACAGGAGGGAGCTCGAGAACAGAATTCACAACAATACAGTATTTTAATCTGGATTCCAAATCGCCATTTGTATATTCACCATTTGTACATTTAATGCAGCCAAAGTTATGGCTCCAAGGAGAGAAACTAATCTAGTGGACAAAGAAATATTTGTAAAGAACTACTGAGCCAAACTAACAGCATTGTTTTATCAAACTTATATGAAGTGTATTGTGTCCAATGTGAGCAACCAGGCAACACAAAAAAGGAGCTTTTCTAGTGAGCACTTTAAGGTACACAAATGTTATGAAGTCTTTGCCAACAAGGATGTGGTTTCACCAATGGGGGGCACAGTTTTTAAAAATATACTATTGCCATCACAGCCCCCTTTGCTCAAAATTCTGAGTCCTATAACAGCACAGAACACATTCACCCAGGTCATGTTGTCGGAGATAAGGAAGAAACATTGCAGGAACTGAGTTAAGAAGTAGGCCCAATGTAAGCATGTGGGTCTCTGAGACTTGTAATGGAGGGCATGAGCTGACAAACAATTCCACAATAGGGGTACCTTTTTTAAAAAATATATTATTGCCATCACAACCCCTCATTCCCAACATTCACCGGCCTATATCAGTACAGAACAAGTTCACCCAGGTCATGTAGTCGGAGATAAGAAAGAGTCATTGCAGGAAACCGAGTTAAGAAGTAGGCCCAATGTAGGGGTGTGGGTCTCTGAGACTTGTAATAGAGTGCATGAGTCATAAATATGAATAAATAAACTAGTGCCATCACAACCCCCTTGCACAAAATTCAGTGGCCTATAACAGTACAGATCATGGTAACCCTGGTGATCTAGTGGCAGGTAAGGAAGAGACATTTGCAGGAGACAGAGTTAAGAAGTAGGCCCAATGTAGGGGTGTGGGACTCAGACTTGTAATGGAGGGCATGAGCTGACAAACAATTCCCCAATGGGGGGTCTTTTTTATTAAATAAAATAGTGCCATCACAGCCCCCTTGCCCAAAATGCAGTGGCCTATAACAGTACAGATCACGTTAACCCTGGTCATCTAGTGGCTGTTAAAGAAGAGGTGTTGCAGGAGACAGAGTTAAGAAGTAGGCCCAATGTACGGGTGTGGGTCTCTGAGACTTGTAAAGGAGGGCATGAGCTGACAAACAATTCCCCAATGGGGGGTCCTTTTTTAATAAATAAAATAGTGCCATCACAGCCCCCTTGCCCAAAAGTCACTGGCCTATAACAGTAGAGCACATTCACCCTGGTCATCTAGTGGTTCTGGATGATGAGGATGAGGATAAGGATAAGAACAAACAGACCAAATCTGGCAGCGTATAACCATGTGTGGTTGTTAAGAGGTGCATGAGAACACACCCCACCAAAACAGAGAATGTATTTGAGGTTATGTTTCGCTGTTTTCACTTGGTGCTGTACAGAAGTCTTTCACAATCCAGCCCTTGTTAATTTTTATAAGAGTCAGCCTGTCAGCATTTTCAGTTGACAGGCAGATGCGCTTATCTGTTATAATTCCACCAGCGGCTCTAAAACCCTCTATGACAGAATACTAGCAGCAGGGCAGGCCAGGACGTCCAAGGCGTAGAGAGCCAGTTCATGCCACGTGTCCAGCTTGGATACCCAATAATTAAAAGGCACAGAGGAATCATGGAGGACATTTGTACGATATGCAAGGTACTCCCTCGCCATCTTCCCAAACATTGCACTTCTTGTGACAGCACCCCTTGCCTCTGTGCCATCACAATGGGAGGGTCTGAGAAAACTGTCCCAGAACTTTGCCATTGTCTCCTGCCTGAGCTGGATTGTACTTCTGTCTCACTCGCTTGGAGTCCTTTGTTGTACAACAAACTCTGACGTCTGCTGCCAGCGTTCTCACATGAGAAATTTTTAAGTAATTCTGCTACAAGGGCCATCTTGTCCTGCACCGTTTTAGTACACCTCTCTGCCTCTGGCAGAAGAGATTGAAAGTTCTCCTTGTAGTGTGGATCTAGAAGTGTCACCAACCAGAAATGAGTGTCACCAAAAATTTTAATAATGTGAGGGTCACGTGAAACGCAGTGCAATATAAAGTCAGCCATGCATGACAGACTGTTAAAAGGAAAGACTTCCATGTCCTCACCAAAGCTGCTGAAGCACGGTATGGGCGGCTGAAGCTGTAGCTAACATTCTAAAATGGGCAGACAGAGTTCTTTCACAAGCAGCTCCGGCAGCTCCGGGTAGCTTTTCAGAAAAAGTTGAACCACGACGTTTAGCACATGGGCCAAGCAAGGTACGTGTGTGAGCTCGCCTTGCCTCAGAGACGCCACCAGGTTCCGGCCATTGTCACACATGACCATGCCTGGCTGTAGGTTCAGCAGTGTCATCCAAATATCTGACTGCTTTTTCAGCACTGTCCACAACTCTTCTGCAGTGTGCGGTTTGTCACCTATGCAGATTAGCTTCAGCAAAGCCTGTTGCTACTTGGCTGAGGCAGTGCTGCAGTGCTTCCAGCTTTTGACTGATGTGTTGATTTCAGAGACGGAGGATAAAGAGGAGGAGGAGGTGCAGAAGCTGTAGACTGTGGGGGCAACACTAATTGATGTAGAGCCAGCCATCCTCAGCATTTGGAGGATGTGTTCCATCCCAAGGTCGGACTGGCTTCCACTATGTTAGCCCAGTGTGCCGTCAGTGAGATGTACTGTCCCTGCCCACAAGCACTTGTCCATGTGTCTGTGGTTAGGTGGACTTTCCCTGTAACAGCATTGCTGAGGGCACAGGTAATGTTGTGGGACACATGCTGGTGTAATGCCGGTACGGCACACTGGGAGAAATAGTGGCGACTGGGTACTGAGTACCTTGGGACTGCCACCACCATCAGGCTGCAGAAAGCTTCCATCTCAACGAGCCTAAAAGACAATATTTTGGGCGCAAGCAGAAGAGAAATGTTACAATTTAGGACTGTGGCCTGTGGTGCGTTGGCTGGGTATTTCCACTTGCATTCCAAAGACTGTTGTATAGACAACTGAAGGCAGTGCTAGGACAAGGATGTGGACTGGCTTGATGATGGTGCTGCTTGCCTGTGGGCAACAACAGGTGCAGCGCTAGAGGCATGCACAGTGGACTGGGGATTGGCTTCTACGCAAAACAGTGGAAGAAGCAGTTGTCTCATCTGCAGACAGTGTTCCTGGAGCCTGGGGTTTGGCCTGCAAAGTTGGGTGCTTTGCTGCCATGTGCCTGATCATGCTTGTGGTGGTCAGGCTGGTTGTTTTGCTACCCCTGCTGATGCGGGCAAGGAAGGTGCTGCAAATGGCCTGTTTGGGGTTATTGGCAGAGTCTTTGAAAAATAACCAGACTATGGAAGATCTAACAGTTGGAATGGCAACTTCACTCATGTTGGTTTTACAGGGAACAGATGCACGCCTTCTGTCTGTGGCCACCACACTGCTTCTTCCTGCCTGTTGGGGATATGCCTCCTTCCCCATGTGTGCTGCTGTCCTCGCTATGCATGTCCTCCTGCCAGGTCGGGTCAGTCACTATGTCATACACAACCTCGTCTTCCACATCCGCACCCTGCTCCTCCTCTGGACTTTCTGGCAATTGTGGCTCATCATCATCCACCTCTTGTGACACTTTCCCTCCATCGCCTTCATGTGACCGGGGCTGGTGAAAGCTTTGGTCAGCTCTACATGCGATCTCATCTGTCCCCACTTCAAGTTGACTGGCCGAGAGTCCAGAATCTATAAATGGAAAACTGAACAGCTCTTCAGAGTGTCCAAGTGTGGGATCAGTTGTCTCAGGGCACTCGGCATGGTGGGAGGAAGGAGGATCAGGGAGAGGAATATCCATACACTCACAGCTACTCAGACTTGACCATGTGGAAGACATGGTGATGGCCCAGTGACTGGAAGCATTATCCGCTATCTAACCAACTACAACCATTTCACACTGCTCTGGCTTCAATAGTGGTGTGCTGTGGTCCCCTAGAAACTGGGACAGGAATGTCAAGCGAAAAGATGTGGTTCTTTGCTGTGGCCCACTTTCACCTTGACCACGACCTTGTCCTCTGCATGCACCATCATCTTCACGTCCACTTCCCCATCCCTGGCCCCTTGCCTTGCCCATTTTAAATGGACTACTGCACTATTTCAAAAGCTCAACACAAATGTATTTATTTGGAGCTAAATGATATCTGATCAGTATGTCTGCTAAGCTACGATTTTTCAAACAAAAACACCAGGCCTCAGCCTGACATAACAGACTGTTGTACATTTTTTGGGCTTTTTGGGGAATTTAAACCCCCCCAAAAAAGAGTGGCACAAGACTAGCACACAGAACTATGGTACGTATGCCTGCTGAAATACGATTTTTCTAGAGCAGATACAGCAGAACTCAGCCTGACATAACCGACTGTATTAATTTTTTGTAAGGTTTTGTATAATTTAAAAAAAAAAATAACAAGGCTAGCAGACAGAACTATGAAACTTGTCTGTCATGCTACGATTTTTCAACCACAGATACTACAGGCCTCAGCCCTCAGTCTGACATAACAGACTGTCTTAAATTTTGGGGGGGGGTTTGTAAAATTTTTTAAAATGCAAAATAGTGTTGTATATAAGTAGAGTAACAGACACCAAAACAGTGGAAAACCCACCTAAAATGCCCAAATTTGGAGCACGCAGATATACGAGGCCTGTCACGGAAATACCACACTGTCAAATATGTGGCCTGTATTTTTTTAAATTCAAAATAGTGCTATATATAAATAGAGTCACAGACAGCAAAAACATTTGAAAACCGGCCTAAAATGCCCAAACTTGGAGCGCGCAGATATATGAGGCCTATCACAGAAATACGACACTGCCAAATATGTAGCCTGTATTTTTAATGCAAAATTGTGCTGTATATAAGTAGAGTAACAGACTAGAAAAAACTGGACTAATGGCCTAAAATGCCCAAACTTGGAGCACGCAGATATATCAGGCTTGTCACGAAAATACCACACTGCCAAACATGTGGCCTGTATTTTTTTTATGCAAAATTGTGCTTTATATAAGTAGAGTCACAGACAACAAAAACAGTTGAAAACTGGCCTAAAATGCCTAAACTTGGAGCATGCAGATATATGAGGCCTATCACGGAAATACCACACTGCCAAATATGTGGCCTGTATTTTTTAAATGCAAAATAGTGCAAAATATAAGTAGAGTCACAGACAACAAAACAGTGGAAAACCAGCGTAAAATCCCCAAACTTGGAGCATGCAGATATAGGAGGCCTTTTTTGTTTTTTGGTGAATTTAGAACCCCCCCAAAAAAGAGTAGCACAAAGGCTACCACACAGAACTATGCTACTGTGGAAATTTGATTTTTCAAAAACAGATACACCAGGACTCAGTCTGACTTAGCAGACAGTATTAATATGTTTTTACTTTTTGGTGAATGTAAACAAAAAAAATTTGACCAAGTCTAGCACACAGAACTATGTTACGTATGCCTGTGGAAATACGTTTTTTCAAAAACAGATACACAAGGACTCAGCCTGACATAACAGACTGTATTAGTTTTTGGAGGGCTGTTGGATGAAATAAAAAAATAAAAAACTGACAAACTATGATTTTTAAACAGGCATCAGTCTGACAGAACAGACTCTATTTTTTTTTTCGGGTGAATTTTTAGAAAAAAAAAATGAAAACTGCTACTAGGTATATAGTAAATAAGCAGCAGCAGACAGCTATGGAGCTTTGGGAGTGATGCAGTGGGAGCAATGGATGCACATACAGTGTCTGCAGGCCTTGCACTGATGTGGATATGCTGTGCCCTGCGTACCTAGCGCTGCAGTCTCGGAACCCACAAATTAGCCCTAAAAATGACTGTTGGTTTCTAAGGAGTTGTGGAATTAACAGTTGCAGACCCAAATTAACTATTAAAACCATGGTTCTGACCCTATCTCGGCAGCAGCTATCCCTTCTCTTGCTGAATCCGGAGATGAATGTGGCAAGCAGGGCGACGCCAGGTCTCTTATACTCGGGATGATGCTGTGCGGCCCAGCCATTCACTGCATGACCACAACAAAGATGGCTGCGGTGTTTCTTGGCTTGGCAGACAATCCCTGCAGCATGATTGGGTCTCTAAAGTCCACCAAAAATGCTGGGTAGAGACCCCAGTTACCTCCAAAAAAATCTTGGAAATGCTTGGTGCTCGCCGAGTACACCGATTACACTGATACTCGGGCGAGTAACGAGTAGTGGCGAGCACATTCGCTCATCACTACATACAACAAAACAGAGATTCACTTTTTGTTTGGGCTCTCACAATACTTGTGGAAAATGATCAATTAACTACAGAGTTGTACATCAACTTTGCAAAGCTGCACTCGTCAAGTCAGACTGTGGCTGGTAGTGCGCATATCGCATATCACAAACAAAGGTTGTTTTTAATCAATAGATCTTGGAATAATAATAATAAATTACACAATTGGATGTGTTTAACCCCTTCGCGACATGCGCCGTACTAGTACTGCCTGCCGGCACTGCATTTGTGCCAGCCGCAGTACTAGTACGGCGCACCGATCACCGCGGTCTCACACTAAGTGCCGCGGTGATCGGGTGCGGGTGTCAGCTGTATATGACAGCTGACACCCCGCAGCAATGCCCACGCCGATCATGGGCATTTAACCCCTCTGATGCCGCTGTCAGTAGTGACAGCGGCATAGAGGGGGATCGCACAGGGACGGGGGCTCCCTGCGCTCTCCCAACGGAGCAACGCGATGAGATCGCGTTGCTCCGGTGATCCGGAAGGAGTCCCCGGATCCAAGATGGCCGCGGGACTCCTTCCGGGCCATGAAATGACCTGGCTAGCCGGCGCCTGCTGAGAGCTGCTGAGAGCAGGTGCCAGAAAGCCTCCTAAACTTGCCTGTCAGATCGTTGATCTGACAGAGTGCTATGCACACTGTCAGATCAAAGATCTGATCTAATACAGTGATGTCCCACCCTGGGACAATAGTAGAAGGCAAAAAAAAATATATAGAATGTATTAAAAAAAAAAAAAAACATCCCCAAATAAAGAAAAAAAAAAAAAACATTTCCCAGTAAATCCATTTATTTATGTAAATTAAAAAAAACAATAAAAGTACACAGATTTGGTATCACCGTGTCCGTAACGACCCGCTCTATAAAACTATCCCACTAGTTAACCCCTTCAGTGAACACCGCAAAAAAAAAAAAAAAGGCAAAAAACAACGCTTTATTATCATACAGGCGAACAAAAAGTGGAGTAACACGCGATCAAAAAGACGGATATAAATAACCATGATACCGCTGAAAACGTCATCTTGTCTCGCAAAAAAAAAGCTGCCATACAGCATCATCAGCAGAAAAATAAAAAAGTTATAGCTCTCAGAATAAAGCGATGCAAAAACAATTATTTTTTATATAAAATAGTTTTTATTGTGTAAAAGCGCCAAAACATAAAAAAATTATATAAATGAGGTATCGCTGTAATCATACTGACCTGAAGAATAAAGCTTAAAATCAATTTTACCACACGTGGAACGCTATAAACGCCCCCCCTAAAAGAATTTCAGGAATTGCTGGTTTTTGTTCATTCCGCCTCCCAAAAATCGGAATAAAAAGCGATCAAAAAATGTCATGTGCCCGAAAATGGTACCAATAAAAACGTCAACTTGTCTCACAAAAAACAAGATCTCACATGACTCTGTGGGCAAAAATATGCATAAATTATAGCTCTCAAAATGTGGTGATGCAAAAACTATTTTTTCCAATAAAAAGCATCTTTTAGTGTGTGACGGCTGCCAATCATAAAAATCCGCCAAAAAACGCTATAAATGTAAATGAAACCCCCCTTAGTTAGGTAAAAATAATAACATTTAAAAAAATGTATTTATTTCCATTTTCCCATTAGGGTTAGGGTTAGAGCTAGGGTTAGTGTTGGGGTTAGGGCTAGGGTTAGGGTTGGGGTTAGGGTTGGGGTTAGGGTTTCAGTTAGAATTGGGGGGTTTCCACTGTTTAGGCACATCAGGGGCTCTCCAAACGCGACATGGCGTCCGATCTCAATTCCAGCCAATTCTGCTTTGAACAAGTAAAACAGTGCTCCTTCCCTTCCGAGCTCTGCCGTGCGCCCAAACAGTGCCCAAAACCGCAGCTTCTCCTGTGTGCGGTCACGTGGGGCCGCTCATTTACAGTAATGAATATGCGGCTCCACCCCTATGGGAGGTGGAGCCGCATATTCATGACTGTAATCGGTGGCCCACGTGACTGCTTACAGTAGAAGCTGCGGCCAGGACAGGAAGCAGCGACAGCCAACGAGGGAGGCGGGTGAGTATTTTCAGAACAGCGGGGGGGCGCACAGGGGGTGGGGACATGGAGCTTTATGTTAAACATGAAATACCACTAAAAAAATTGATTATTCATATCTTCTTTACAGCAAACGCTGCTGCACAGAAGATATGAATCGCGGCTTCAGCACCATGTGGGGGGGACAGCGCTTACTGGAGCGCTGTCTCCTGCACGGCACACGGAGAACGTCCGTGTGGGGTACGTGTTTTACATGGACCCATTGACTTTAATGGGTCTGTGTAATACGTGCGCTCCCACGAACACTGACATGTCTCCGTGTTTGGCACACGGAGACACGGTCCGCAAAAAATCAATGACATCTGCACCGATGCATTGATTTTAATGTGTCTACGTGTGTCAGTGGCTCAGGTACGTGAGGAAACTGTCACCTCACGTACCGGAGCCACTGACGTGTGAAACCGGCCTCATGGCTGTGCCTTACCTTGCAGCAACATGGTCTGATCATACCACATCTCCAGGGCAGGGGAGAGAAAAAAAAGTATACAGATAGCACAGCATGATATCACAAATTATTCTTTGAAATAAAACATGGTTTTAAAACAGGCAGGGAAATGTTTTGCCTCACTGGAAGAATCAGCTTTGATCCCCTGCTGTAAAGTCTGTATATTCTTTTGTTTCCCTCCCTGACCATGAGATGTGGTATGATTAGACCATGTTCCTTTATGGTCAGACACAGCCATTACACAGTACACAGCAGGGGCACATTTATAAGATTATCTCAGCAGAGGAACATTTTATTTAAACACATCCAAATGTGGAAATTATTATTATTCCAAGTTCTATTAATTAAAATTAACATTTGTTTGTGGGAAAACCCTTACAATTAAAAACACCTTCTTTAGTGCATGGGCATAATATAACTTTCAAATGTTATAAAACATAAAAAAATCAGGTTTTTGGATAACTGAAACTATAACAGAAACAATAATAGACAAATAGCACTTATTTACTTTATTTAATGTATATGAAGTCAAAAGTAACATTTGCACAGAAATACCTGCAAAATTGACCCCAAACAGCAATCAGTGTAAAATAGAAACAATGCAAATTAATATGAGGTTTGCAAATTCATAAAAAGAAGCAAAAAACGCATTTTTCTTAACTCACTTAGAGACAATCTGCTAAATATGATTTAGTTAAACTATTAAATGCACTTTTAAAAACAAATCAAAAATGCTAACTAAATACCACACATGCACATGCCTTTGGACCTGAACAATATAAAAGTGAAACAAAAGCAAACAGCAGCTGGGTAAACAACATTAAAAGACTACAATGTCACTTGACTATGCTGAAGTGACATAATGTGACTCCAGTATAAATCCTCCAGTATGCTCTTTTGGCAGCCATGATTCTTTTTAATTTTCTCAGATTTTGTCCCTAGATTGTACAACTTTTTGAAACACACCACTTTTATGGGGAGCGCACTTAATAAAGTATGCTGTACTGATGCTGCTGGGGCTTCCAATGTTGGCCCTGCATAACCAGATATTTCCTTTCCAGTCCAATCAAATTCCATACATTGCGATTTCTGCCACTGCTAACACACACTCAAATAACTCATTCCTATTTCTTGTGTTCTATAACTATACTGTTGTCCTAATTAGTGTTGAGCATTCGAATACCGCAAGTATTGGGTATCGGCCGATACTTGCGGTATCGGAATTCCGATACCGAGATCCGATACTTTTGTGGTATCGGGAATCGGAAGTTCCCAGTGTATGGTTCCCAGGGTCTGAAGGAGAGGAAACTCTCCTTCAGGCCCTGGGATCCATATCCATGTAAAAAATAAAGAATTAAAATAAAAAATAGGGATATACTCACCCTCTGACACGCCCTGGTAGTAACCGGCAGCCTGCTTTGCTCAAAATGAGCGCGTTCAGCACCTTCCATGACGTCACGGCTTCTGATTGGTCGCGTGCCACTTATGTGACCGCCACGCGAGCAATCACAAGCTGCGACGTCATTCTCAGGCCCTAAACTCCTCATTCTAGGAATTTAGGACCTGAGAATGACGTCGCGACTTGTGATTGGTCGCGTGGTGGTCACATGAGCGGCACGCGACCAATCAGAAGCTGTGATGTCATGGAAGGTGCTGAACGCGCTCATTTTAAGCAAAGCAGGCTGCCGGTTAACAGCGGTAAGGTGCAGGGGCCTCCGGACGGGTGAGTATATCAATATTTTTTGTTTTAATTCTTTATTTTACACATTAATATGGATCCCAGGGCCTGAAGGAGAGTTTCCTCTCCTTCAGACCCTGGGAACCATACAGGATACCTTCCGATACTTGGTGTCCCATTGACTTGTATTGGCATCGGGTATCGGTATCGGCGATATCCGATACTTTTCGGGTATCGGCCGATACTATCAGATACCGATACTTTCAAGTATCGGACGGTATCGCTCAACCCTAGTCCTAATGGAAACCCTATATAGCACGGGGTAAATAAAAATGAAACTACTCTCAGAAAAAGGTTAAATCTTGCACAGGTTTTTGAAAAAGTCATTGCTTCTTCATTTTCAAACCAACAAACCTGTTGCTTCTTTCAATAAAAGGAATAATATTTGGGCAGCTTGTTAAAACAGTATTGCATCCACATTTTCCAAACAACAAACTCCCCAAAAAGGATCATCTTTGGACCACTGCTTCTCAAAATGGCATGACTTTTCTGTGTACATCTCTTTTGAATGAATAACATCTCAAAAATGGAAAATGTATTGATCATTTTTACATTTTTAAACCATAAAAAGTCTGTCAGTGCAGTGAGTTTTGACTCCTGTGCTGATGCCTGTCCCCTCAACACTCACTTCGATCAATGGCTGACAAAACATGACTGTTCTGTAGACCGGTTTTAACTCCTAGGACTTTTGGCTCTAGAAAAAGTCTTTAAGCTTTGCAGTTAAATCCAAGTTAGTTGTCTTGCTTCTGTGTCATCACACCTGGTAGGGTTTATTGATATTTAATTCTATAAGTAAATTGTTAAATCAAATTGGTTTCATTTTAATACTTTTGTACAGATATGTTCAATTCTCTTCAAATGGTTAAACCCTTGAGAATCAATTCCGACTGCCAGCTATAGCCTAACTACAGTTGCTCTTGTGTGTCTTAGAGTATTTTCCTGATCTTGATTTTGGCTTGTTTACTGTCAGTTGCCTGACAATTTTATATATTCCTGTACTTTTCTGACCTAGTTACCTGATTATTCTTCTTGCCAGCTTGCACCAACAACAGCAACTGACTTTGTGGTCCCAGCAAAGAAGTCCCTGCGTACGTCCAGATCCCTGTATATGTGCAAAAGTGTTAAAGCCAAGACATTCCCTGAAATCTGGTAAACAAAGAGACTATTCCCAAGCCTGTTCATGGTAGGAATTTTTAGAGTTGACAGGTGACCACAAAAAGTGCAGTTTTGACAGTATAACTGGCCATACATATTATGGCTCCCCTCCAAGTAGTGGCGAATTAGAGGCAAGACCTGCCCAGGTAGTCTAGAATGTTGCCAAGCAGTTTTAGCATCATGAAATAACAACACACCATTGATCATTTAAGAACCAAAAGTTAAGCCACCTGACCAATTTTCAGCTGACAGTAAGATTTTTTTTCTATTAGGGGTAAATTATAATTTTTTTTTTCTCAGGCTCTACCACATTTGTCTGGTTCTGAAAACCAGATTCAAAATGTGTTGATGATATATTCAGAAATGTAAGTTTTCAATATGTGGTTGCCTATCTGGATGACATCTTGGTTTATTCTCCTGATATTAAATAATGCATCTGACATGTTTGTACTTTAAACACAATTTATTCTTGTATTTGCTATACTCAAAAAATGCGTTTTACTGGTTGAAAAAGTAAATTATTCAGGTATATTCTGTACACTGAAGGTTTCTAAATGGCTCCCACATAGACCCAAACTACTAGAGAGTGGGTGAAGCCCAGATGTCTAAAGAACTTAGAGCATTTTCTTGGGTTTGCAAACTATTATTGTGAACTTATTAAAATGTTTTTCAAGATTGCCAAACCACTTGCTGACTTGACTAAGAGACAGATGTGGTTAATTGGAAAACTAAGGCAGTACTTGCCTTCTCAGTATTAAGGGAGCATTTCTCATCTGACCCTGTATTGGTTCAGCCTGATTTAGTGTGTTCTACTATAGTAGAAGTCTATGCCTCTGATATTGGGGTTGTGGCTTTGCTCTCACAAAGAACAGCATCTCCCACTCAACTTCATCCACGCACCAACTTATTTCAAAACATTTTCTCTACCAAGAAGGATTATGTAAACAGTAATTATGAATTGTTGTCAATTATGTGGGCCTTCAAATAATGGCATCACTAAGTCACTGTTAACATGGCCCACAAAAGCCTGACTTAGACTCATTCAAAAGACTCATCCCCATGCAAGCCAGAAGGCTTTGTTCTTTTCCAGATTTCCAATTTATTGTGACATTCATACCTGGTATTAAAAAAATAAAAGTCAATGTGCTTCCCTAAGATTTCTGTCAGTCTCATTCTGAGGACTTGGAACAGGTTGCTATTTTAGCTGAATGCATATTTTTTTTCTCAGTTTTTTTTTTAGATTTGACCAAAAGAATTTGAAGATCTCAAGATCATTACTCACCAGTAGTGTTGAGCATTCCGATACCGCAAGTATCGGGTATCGGCCGATACTTGCGGTATCGGAATTCCGATACCGGGATTCCGATACTTGCCGCGTATCGGATACCGGAATCGGAAGTTCTAAGATTCAAAAAGCAGAAATTCAGCCAATGAGATTGATTCCAAGTGTGGGCACATCCTGTTTAGCATGGAGGGCATGAAACTACTGGCAAGGCTGTGATTGGCTGGTGTAATGATGTCATGATGCAGTTTAAAAGTCGCTGGCGCCATTTTGCGATCACTCTGCTGTGAATTCAGTTAGTGACAGGACGCTGTTTGCTGACTGAGGGACAGTTTAGAGATAGCGATTTGCTTCTTTGTGCTTTCCAAAGGCTAATTTAGCAACCGCTGTGTTCACCTACTATTCACCTTGCTTTTGCCTTGTAGCGCTGTTTTCACAGCGATCTGCAGGGTCTGTGTGTGTGTGTGTGTGAGTGCAGCCCAGTCTCCAGTCTGAGTGCAGCCACATAGGCCATCCATAGTTGGTTGTATTCAGTTCAGGGAGGGTGGTTCATTGCCTCATACTGTTCCTTTTTTTTTTTTTTTTCCCAAGTAGTGTAGTCTGCTGCTAATTTATTCAAAAAAATCCTATTAGTGTCTTTCCACCCGTCTCCAGCTAATTTGTGGAAAAACACTACATAGGATAAAGTAGAGGAGGGTTTTTGGGCCTTGCAGCGCCGTTTACGGCTGTCTGCACGGTCTCCGTGTGACTGCAGCTCGCCCTGTAATCTGTGAGCAGCTATAGCCTGGTTGTCTCCAGCTCAGGGTTTTTCACTGCGTCATACCGCCAAATCAATTTTCTTTTTTTTCAAAGTAGTGTAGTCTGCTGCTAATTTATTTTAAAAAATCCTATTAGTGTCTTTCCACCCGTCTCCAGCTAATTTGTGGAAAAACACTACATAGGATAAAGTAGAGGAGGGTTTTTGGGCCTTGCAGCGCCGTTTACGGCTGTCTGCACGGTCTCCGTGTGACTGCAGCTCGCCCTGTAATCTGTGAGCAGCTGTAGCCTGGTTGTCTCCAGCTCAGGGTTTTTCACTGCGTCATACCGCCAAATCAATTTTCTTTTTTTTCAAAGTAGTGTAGTCTGCTGCTAATTAATTTAAAAAAATCCTATTAGTGTCTTTCCACCCGTCTCCAGCTAATTTGTGGAAAAACACTACATAGGATAAAGTAGAGGAGGGTTTTTGGGCCTTGCAGCGCCGTTTACGGCTGTCTGCACGGTCTCCGTGTGACTGCAGCTCGCCCTGTAATCTGTGAGCAGCTATAGCCTGGTTGTCTCCAGCTCAGGGTTTTTCACTGCGTCATACCGCCAAATCAATTTTCTTTTTTTTCCAAATAGTGTAGTCTGCTGCTAATTTATTCAAAAAAATCCTATTAGTGTCTTTCCACCCGTCTCCAGCTAATTTGTGGAAAAACACTACATAGGATAAAGTAGAGGAGGGTTTTTGGGCCTTGTAGCGCCGTTTACGTCTGTCTGCACGGTCTCCGTGTGACTGCAGCTCTATCTGTTGTCAGCTCAGCCCCCAAAAAATAAATAAATAATAAAGTTCACCAAACACACCAGTTACACCACTTTACATTTCTGTAGGCCACATTAGCTCATATTAAAGTCTAGTCCACACTTTAGATAATTAGTGCTTCTTATACCTGTTAGGAGGAGTTGCTCAGGAATAAGCACACAAATCCGTTAGTACTTTTCTGCTTATCTTTATCAGTCAACCAAGATGAAGAAGGCAGTGAGTAAGGCACGGGGGCGTGGGAGCCGTCGCGGAGCAGGGAGGGGACGTGGGGATTCTGTGCCTGCTGCGGGCACCGGTGACTCATCAGCACCCACTTTCACCAGGCAACAGTCGTTCATGCGAAGCTTTGTGTCCGAGCGCCGTACACCGCTGCTGCGTGAAGAACAAATTGAAGCTGTTGTCGGATGGATGGCAGCTAATGCATCAACTTCCATTAGTGCCACATCCTCTCAGACACAGAGCACTGGAGAGCAGCCATCTGTCTCTTCACCACCTGCCAAATTGCCCAGGCAGACAGAGAGCCCAGGACAGGAGCCGTCTCTACTTCTGTTCTCTGAATCTCTTGGCTTGGAAACAGGGGGCCAGCCAAGCAGCATTGGAGAAATGGAAGAAGAGGCAGGGTGCAGTGATGCCCAACAGCTTTTTCTGTCTTCCTCTGAAGAGGCGGGTGGGCCAGTGGCTCCGGTCACCACATCGCAGGCCGCATCAGCTGATGATGACACTCAGGTGCCACTTACTGGTGCGTGCTCTGCTGCTGAGACTACCCAGGAGGAGCAGTTGGGGGCAGAGGGTAGTGTAGATGATGAGGTCCTCGACCCATCTTGGCGTGAGGGACAGGAAGGTGGTGGGAGCAGCTCTGAGGAAGAGATTCCCCGTACGGCCCAAAGAGGGAGAGGGAGGGGGAAGACTGCGGATCCTGCAGCCTCCGCTTTGGCACCCGTTAGGAGCATGTCTCTTCCAAAAGCCAAAAAGGGCGCTCCCAAGACTTGCAGTGCCTGGTCCTTTTTTGACACAGTTGCAGATGACATTTGCTATGTCAGATGCAACGTGTGTCATCAAAAAGTCAAAAGAGGGAAAAATGTCAGCAACCTCAATACCTCCAACATGTGGAAACATGTGCGCAACAGGCACCCGGCGGAGTTAGAAAAACACACTGAAGAGGTAGGCCAACCAACAGCGGCAGCTACCACCTCTTCAGCTCGTGTTGCCTCTTCCTCTACCTCACACGCAGCTGGTTCGGCGTCCTCCCAGGATCGCCGTGGAAGAACCTCTGCCCCTGTTGTCCAGAGACCCGCTGTAATTCCACCCGCAGCGCCACTTTCCCAGTCATCCACACACTCCCAGCCCAGTCTACAGCCATCGGTAGTACAGGCATGGGAGAAAAGGCGGCCTTTCTCGTCAAACCACCCACGAGCACAGGCTCTGACTGCAGGCATTGCCAAACTTCTGTCACTGGAAATGCTGTCATTCAGGCTGGTGGAGACTGACAGCTTCCGTGACTTGATGTCATTGGCAGTCCCACAGTACAATGTGCCCAGCCGCTTTTACTTCAGCAGGCAAGCCGTCCCTGCCCTGCAGAAGCATGTGGAGGGACACATAAAACACGCGCTACTGAACGCCGTCAGTAGCAAGGTCCACCTCACCACCGATGCGTGGACCAGTCAACATGGACAGGGGCGATACCTTTCCCTCACTGCCCATTGGGTTAATGTCGTTGAGCCGGGTACAGACCGTGCGAGTGGCGCAGGACGTGTCCTGCCCACTCCAAGGATTGCAGGAATCCATTCTGTACGCATTGACTCCTCCTCTTACACCAGTTCCTCAGAATCATCGCTGCAGGAGCCGTCACAGTCCACCTCCACATGGACCCGTGATGAACGTGTACCTGTTACGACCGACATGAGCACAGCCGTGGCCAAACGTCAACAGGCCGTCTTGAAATTAATTTTCTTGGGGAATCGTAGCCACACAGCGCAGGAGCTCTGGAATGCCATCAAGCAGGAGAGCGATGTGTGGTTTGTGCCAGCGAATCTCCAGCCAGGCATGGTAGTGTGTGATAATGGCCGAAATCTGGTGGCAGCTCTGGGCCTCGGCAACCTCACTCACATCCCATGTCTGGCACATGTGCTCAATTTGGTCGTGCAGAGCTTTATGAGGGACTATCCGGATCTTGATGCACTGCTGCACAAGGTCCGCCTAGAGTGTGCTCACTTGCGGCGTTCCAGCACGGCAAAAGCGCGCATTGCGGCTCTGCAGCGCCGACACCGCCTGCCGGAACATCGCATCATATGTGACCTACCTACCAGGTGGAATTCCACGTTACATATGTTGGAGCGGTTGTGTGAGCAGCAGCAAGCTGTAATGGAGTACCAGCTGCTTCAGGCGCAAAAAAGTCGCAGTCAGCGCCGTACAGACTTCACAACCACAGAGTGGGCCACTATGAATGACGTCTGCCAGGTTTTGCGTCCCTTTGATTATTCCACGCGGATGGCGAGTGCAGATGATGCACTAGTCAGCATGACTGTCCCCCTTATCTGCCTGCTTGAAAAATCACTGCAAGCGCTAAGGGATGATGTTGTGGAAGAGGTGGAGGATGAGGATTCACCATTTCCATCATCTTCTGGACAGTCAGCGCCACGTGGTTCCTCACAAACGCGTAGGCAGGGGACCGTTTGTGAGGAGGATGAGGAGGAGTCAATGGAGGAGGAAGACATCCGTCCAGAGGAGGGAGTTACACAATTGTCCAGTACTCAGTGTGTACAGCGAGGGTGGGGTGATGACGAGCGGGCAGAGATCACGCCTCCAGCAGGGGACAGCGTTTCTTGGGCAGTTGGCAGTCTGCAGCACATGGTGGATTACATGCTGCAGTGCCTGAGAAACGACCGCCGCATCGCCCACATTCTCAACATGTCTGATTATTGGGTGTTCACCCTCCTCGATCCTCGCTACCGGGACAACGTAGAAAGCCTCATCACACCGTTGAACCGGGAGCGAAAAATGCGGGAGTACCAAGACACACTGGTCAATTCCATCATCTTCTCCATTCCAACTGAGAGAAGTGCTGCTAGTGCATTCCAAAGCAGCTCAGTGCGTCCAGGCCGTGGTGGAGGCTCTGCACAAAGAGGGAGCAGAAGCAGTGCCTCTGCCCAAGGCAAGACCAGTATGGCCGAACTGTGGCACAGTTTTCTGTGCCCGCCACAAAAGTCTACACCATCACAGACGGCTCCAGTCAGCAGGAGGCAACGGTTCCGTCAGATGGTGACAGACTACATGTCTTGCCCTCTTGCTGTACTCCCAGACGGCTCTTCCCCTTTCAAGTTTTGGGTCTCAAAGCTGGATACATGGCCAGAGCTAAGCCAGTATGCATTGGAGGTGCTGTCTTGCCCTGCGGCCAGTGTATTATCGGAACGTGTCTTTAGTGCTGCAGGTGGTGTACTAACTGACCGTCGCATGCGACTATCCTCCGATAACGTTGACCGGCTTACTTTCCTGAAAATGAACAAGGCCTGGATCTCGCCGGAATTTGCCACTCCTCCTCCTGATTGAATAATTAGGTCACTGTATACGTTATCCAGGTCTCCTGTTGTGTTCATCTTTCTACCACCTGAACTTAAATTCCTGGGCTCCAACACCGCCAGTTGAGGCTCAGACGTGCCGTCTGCACAGTCAAAACATACGACCCAGTGTTATTGGGTTTCAGTAACGTCAGCTGATCCCCAGCTGTGTAGCCGGCAATGTGTCATGCGACCGCCACGCTGACACAACAACTGAAATGTAAGGGAATCTGTCCCCCCCCCCCCAAGGCGTTTGTTACTGAAAGAGCCACCTTGTGCAGCAGTAATGCTGCCCAAGGAAAAGGTAGCTATTTTTGTTTAGCTCCTTGCACACGCAGAACTTAACACTTATAAAATGTGTCCACTGATACCGTAAAACCGTCCCGGAGGTGGGACTTTCCTTCGTAATGTGACGCAGCCCAGCCGTCATTCCTACCCCCCCGGCGCCGCGCACCGGCTCCTCAGCGTTGTTTTATTCCGTCCAGGAGCCTGCGCTGTTATGTTATCCCGTGGCCAGGCACACTTAGCGCTGCCCGTCTTCTGGCATCATTTGGTGTCTGGATGGCTGCGCCTGTGCGGCCGCGCTGGCAGAGAGCCCGCCTCGCAGTGTCTTCTGATTTAATCCCACTGGGGGCCTGGGATCCATGGACATGCGCAGTGCATATCTGAACCTCCACCTCTCACTCATTTCCCTATGGCTTCTTCAGACTGTTCGGTGTCAGCTGGTCCCTAACAGCATGCCACGGCCGTGACACCGCACAGTCTGAAGAAGCCATAGGGAGATGAGTGAGAGGTGGAGGTTCAGATATGCACTGCGCATGTCCATGGATCCCAGGCCCCCAGTGGGATTAAATCAGAAGACACTGCGAGGCGGGCTCTCTGCCAGCGCGGCCGCACAGGCGCAGCCATCCAGACACCAAATGATGCCAGAAGACGGGCAGCGCTAAGTGTGCCTGGCCACGGGATAACATAACAGCGCAGGCTCCTTGACGGAATAAAACAACGCTGAGGAGCCGGTGGGCGGCGCCGGGGGGGTAGGAATGACGGCTGGGCTGCGTCACATTACGAAGGAAAGTCCCACCTCCGGGACGGTTTTACGGTTGCAGGGGACACATTTTATAAGTGTTTAGTTCTGTGTTTGCAAGGAGCATGATGAAAAGAGCCACCTTTTCCTTTTGCATCTTTTGTGCTGCACAAGCTGGCTCTTTCAGCTACAAACGCCTTGGGGGGGGGTTAAAGGTTCCCTTTCGACTTTCTCAGGCTTCGGCCTACATTGTGTTCCTCTGCTTTTCCACCTGTCCCTGGGCTCCAACACCGCCAGTTGCCGTCCAGAAGTGCTGTACGCACAGTCAACAGTCCCTCCTCTGTTATTGGGGTTCAGTAACGTCAGCTGTTCCCCTGCTGTGTGTGTGGCAATCCCTCCTACCTCCTCCAACCTCCTCCAACCTCCTCCTCCTCCACCCGTCCCTGGGCTCCAACACCGCCAGTTGCCGTCCAGAAGTGCTGTACGCACAGTCAACAGTCCCTCCTCTGTTATTGGGGTTCAGTAACGTCAGCTGTTCCCCTGCTGTGTGTGTGGCAATCCCTCCTACCTCCTCCAACCTCCTCCTCCTCCACCTGTCCCTGGGCTCCAACACCGCCAGTTGCCGTCCAGAAGTGCTGTACGCACAGTCAACAGTCCCTCCTCTGTTATTGGGGTTCAGTAACGTCAGCTGTTCCCCTGCTGTGTGTGTGGCAATCCCTCCTACCTCCTCCTACCTCCTCCAACCTCCTCCTCCTCCACCCGTCCCTGGGCTCCAACACCGCCAGTTGCCGTCCAGAAGTGCTGTACGCACAGTCAACAGTCCCTCCTCTGTTATTGGGGTTCAGTAACGTCAGCTGTTCCCCTGCTGTGTGTGTGGCAATCCCTCCTACCTCCTCCAACCTCCTCCAACCTCCTCCTCCTCCACCCGTCCCTGGGCTCCAACACCGCCAGTTGCCGTCCAGAAGTGCTGTACGCACAGTCAACAGTCCCTCCTCTGTTATTGGGGTTCAGTAACGTCAGCTGTTCCCCTGCTGTGTGTGTGGCAATCCCTCCTACCTCCTCCAACCTCCTCCAACCTCCTCCTCCTCCACCCGTCCCTGGGCTCCAACACCGCCAGTTGCCGTCCAGAAGTGCTGTACGCACAGTCAACAGTCCCTCCTCTGTTATTGGGGTTCAGTAACGTCAGCTGTTCCCCTGCTGTGTGTGTGGCAATCCCTCCTACCTCCTCCAACCTCCTCCAACCTCCTCCTCCTCCACCCGTCCCTGGGCTCCAACACCGCCAGTTGCCGTCCAGAAGTGCTGTACGCACAGTCAACAGTCCCTCCTCTGTTATTGGGGTTCAGTAACGTCAGCTGTTCCCCTGCTGTGTGTGTGGCAATCCCTCCTACCTCCTCCAACCTCCTCCAACCTCCTCCTCCTCCACCCGTCCCTGGGCTCCAACACCGCCAGTTGCCGTCCAGAAGTGCTGTACGCACAGTCAACAGTCCCTCCTCTGTTATTGGGGTTCAGTAACGTCAGCTGTTCCCCTGCTGTGTGTGTGGCAATCCCTCCTACCTCCTCCAACCTCCTCCAACCTCCTCCTCCTCCACCCGTCCCTGGGCTCCAACACCGCCAGTTGCCGTCCAGAAGTGCTGTACGCACAGTCAACAGTCCCTCCTCTGTTATTGGGGTTCAGTAACGTCAGCTGTTCCCCTGCTGTGTGTGTGGCAATCCCTCCTACCTCCTCCAACCTCCTCCAACCTCCTCCTCCTCCACCCGTCCCTGGGCTCCAACACCGCCAGTTGCCGTCCAGAAGTGCTGTACGCACAGTCAACAGTCCCTCCTCTGTTATTGGGGTTCAGTAACGTCAGCTGTTCCCCTGCTGTGTGTGTGGCAATCCCTCCTACCTCCTCCAACCTCCTCCAACCTCCTCCTCCTCCACCCGTCCCTGGGCTCCAACACCGCCAGTTGCCGTCCAGAAGTGCTGTACGCACAGTCAACAGTCCCTCCTCTGTTATTGGGGTTCAGTAACGTCAGCTGTTCCCCTGCTGTGTGTGTGGCAATCCCTCCTACCTCCTCCAACCTCCTCCAACCTCCTCCTCCTCCACCCGTCCCTGGGCTCCAACACCGCCAGTTGCCGTCCAGAAGTGCTGTACGCACAGTCAACAGTCCCTCCTCTGTTATTGGGGTTCAGTAACGTCAGCTGTTCCCCTGCTGTGTGTGTGGCAATCCCTCCTACCTCCTCCAACCTCCTCCAACCTCCTCCTCCTCCACCCGTCCCTGGGCTCCAACACCGCCAGTTGCCGTCCAGAAGTGCTGTACGCACAGTCAACAGTCCCTCCTCTGTTATTGGGGTTCAGTAACGTCAGCTGTTCCCCTGCTGTGTATACGGCAACGTGTACTGCGACCGCCACGCAGGCACAACAAGTTAAATGTAAGGGAACCTGACCCCCCCCCCCCAGGCGTTTGTTACTGAAGGAGACACCTTGTGCAGCAGTAATGATGCAAAGGGAAAAAGTGCCTCTTTTCGTGATGCTCCTTGCACATGCTGAACCAAACACTTATGAAATGTGTCCCCACACAGCGTTAAACCGTCCGGTAGGTGGAACTTTCCTTTGTCGTGTGACGCAGCACAGCCATCATTTTTACCCCCTTGGCGCCGTGCGCCCCCTCCTCAGCGTTGTTTGAATCTGTCCCGGTGCCTGCGCTGTTAGGTTAGCCCTTGGCCATGCACACATGTTGCGCTGCCCGTCTTCTGACCTCATTTGGTGTCAGGCTGGCCGCGCCTGTGCGGGTGCGCTGGCCGAGATCCCGCCTCGCAGTGTCGTCTAATGTAATCCCACCGCGGGCCTGTGATCCGTGCCCGTGCGCAGTGCATATCCTCTCCTCTCACTCCCCTCCCTACGGCTTCTTCAGACTGTGCGATGTCAGCTGGTCCCTAATAGCATGCCACGGCCGTGACACCGCACAGTCTGAAAAAGCCGTAGGGAGGGGAGTGAGAGGAGAGGATATGCACTGCGCACGGGCACGGATCACAGGCCCGCGGTGGGATTACATTAGACGACACTGCGAGGCGGGATCTCGGCCAGCGCACCCGCACAGGCGCAGCCAGCCTGACACCAAATGAGGTCAGAAGACGGGCAGCGCAACATGTGTGCATGGCCATGGGCTAACCTAACAGCGCAGGCTCCGGGACAGATTCAAACAACGCTGAGGAGGGGGCGAACGGCGACAAGGGGGTAAAAATGATGGCTGTGCTGCGTCACACGACAAAGGAAAGTTCCACCTACCGGACGGTTTAACGCTGTGTGGGGACACATTTCATAAATGTTAGGTTCCGCATGTACAAGGACCATAATTAAAAGAGCTAAGTTTACCTTTTCCAGCATTAGTGCTGTACACAATGGCTCTTTCAGCTACAAACGCCTGGGGGGGGGGGGGTTAAAGGTTTCCTTTCAACTTGCTCGAGTGCAGGCTTCGGCCTACACTCCGCTCCCCCTGCTCCTCCTGCTGACCCTGGGCTCTAACACCGCCAGTTTTTGCCCAGATGTGCTAGCTGCACAGAGAAAAACACCAGCCAATGTGTCAGTGGGGTCCAGCACCGCCAGCTGTTCCCCTGCTGTGTAGCCGGCAACGTGTCCTGCGACCGCCACGCAGACACAAGAACTGAAATTGAAGGGAACCTGTCCCCCCTCCCCCAGGTGTTTCTATGTTTTACAGCTACCTTGAACAGCAGTAATGCTGCATGTGTTCAAGGTGGCTCAGAAACTTATTCTCCTTGCCCATGTTGAAGTGAACACGTCTAAAATGTGTCCTCTGTGACCATTAAAACGTCCCTCAGGTGTGATTTGACTTTGTATTGACACACGCAACAAGCTCCTTGGTAACGCTGCCCGTCTTCTGGCATCATTGTTTGGCTGGCTGCGCTTCTGCGGCCGCCCTGACCCACACAACAGCCCTCGTTGTCTTATTTAATGGGACTGCGAGGGTGTGATTGATGGGCAGGATCAGTGCATCAGTTCGCCTGTCCCTCCTCTCCTTCCGCCTTCTTCGGACTGTGCGGCTTCATGGCCGTGGCATGCGATAAGGGATCAGATGACGCCGCACAGTCTGAAGCGGGTGTAAGGACCCGAGTGTGAGAGGCGAACATATGTGCTGCGCCAGGCCCTGAATCCCAGCCCCGCAGTGTTTTAACAATGTTAAGACACTGCGGGGCTGGGATTCATGGGCATCGCGAACCGCACCGGCCGACATTACATGATGCCAGAAGATGGGCAGCGCTAACGGCGCTAGGCCAGGGGATAACACGACAGCGCAGACTCCTGTACAGCAAATAACAACGCTCGGGAGGCTGCACCCAGCACCAAGGTGGGATTCTTGACACCTGTGCTGCGTCTCATTACAAAGGGAACTCTCGCCTCCATTACACAGTTTGACTGTATAAAGGGCTAAATGTTATACGTGTTCCATTCAGCGTGTGCAAGGAGAAAAATTACAAGAGCAACCTTTGACTTGCGCAGCACTGCTGCTGCATAAGCTGTGGCTCTTCTACTTTGTAACCCCTGAGGGGGGGTTAAAGGTGACTTTTGAAATCGGTTCAATTAGGCTTCGGCCTACACTCTGCTCCACCTGCAGAGCCCGGGCTCCAACAACGCTAGTTGCTGTCCGGAAGTGCTGGCTGCACAGAGCCAAACACCTCGCCAATGTGTCAGTGGGGTCCAGCACCGCCAGCTGTTCCCCTGCTGTGTAGCCGGCAACGTGTCCTGCAAAAGCCACGCAGACACAACACACCCAAAGCTGCCGCCTGTGCAGGCTTCGGCCTACACTCCCCTCCCCCTGCTCCTCCTCCTCCTGCTCCTCCTCCTGCTGTCCCTGGGCTCTAACACACCGCCAGTTTTTGCCCAGATGTGCTAGCTGCACAGAGAAAAACACCAGCCAATGTGTCAGTGGGGTCCAGCACCGCCAGCTGTTCCCCTGCTGTGCAGCCGGCAACGTGTCCTGCAAAAGCCACGCAGACACAAGAACTGAAATTGAAGGGAACCTGTCCCCCCTCCCCCAGGCGTTTTTACGTTATCCAGCCACCTTGTACAGCGGTAATGCTGCATGTGTGCAAGGTGGCTCAGAAACGTATTCTCCTCGCACATGTGGAACTGAAAACACGTCTGCAATGTGTCCTCTGTGTGACCATTTAACCGTCCCGGTGGTGTGACTTTCCTTTGTAATGACACGCTGCAACCCCCTTGGTAGCGCTGCCCGTCTTCTGGCATCATTGTTTGGCTGCCTGCGCCTCTGCGGCCGCCCTGACCCACACAACGCCCCTCGGTGTCTTATTTATTGGGACTGCGAGGGTGTGTTTGATGGGCAGGAGCAGTGCATCACTTCGCCTGTCCCTCCTCTCCTTCCGCCTTCTTCGGACTGTGCGGCTTCATGGCCGTGGCATGCGATAAGGGATCAGATGACGCCGCACAGTCTGAAGCGGGTGTAAGGACCCGAGTGTGAGAGGCGAACATATGTGCTGCGCCAGGCCCTGAATCCCAGCCCCGCAGTGTTTTAACAATGTTAAGACACTGCGGGGCTGGGATTCATGGGCATCGCGAACCGCACCGGCCGACATTACATGATGCCAGAAGATGGGCAGCGCTAACGGCGCTAGGCCAGGGGATAACACGACAGCGCAGACTCCTGTACAGCAAATAACAACGCTCGGGAGGCTGCACCCAGCACCAAGGTGGGATTCTTGACACCTGTGCTGCGTCTCATTACAAAGGGAACTCTCGCCTCCATTACACAGTTTGACTGTATAAAGGGCTAAATGTTATACGTGTTCCATTCAGCGTGTGCAAGGAGAAAAATTACAAGAGCAACCTTTGACTTGCGCAGCACTGCTGCTGCATAAGCTGTGGCTCTTCTACTTTGTAACCCCTGAGGGGGGGTTAAAGGTGACTTTTGAAATCGGTTCAATTAGGCTTCGGCCTACACTCTGCTCCACCTGCAGAGCCCGGGCTCCAACAACGCTAGTTGCTGTCCGGAAGTGCTGGCTGCACAGAGCCAAACACCTCGCCAATGTGTCAGTGGGGTCCAGCACCGCCAGCTGTTCCCCTGCTGTGTAGCCGGCAACGTGTCCTGCAAAAGCCACGCAGACACAACACACCCAAAGCTGCCGCCTGTGCAGGCTTCGGCCTACACTCCCCTCCCCCTGCTCCTCCTCCTCCTGCTCCTCCTCCTGCTGTCCCTGGGCTCTAACACACCGCCAGTTTTTGCCCAGATGTGCTAGCTGCACAGAGAAAAACACCAGCCAATGTGTCAGTGGGGTCCAGCACCGCCAGCTGTTCCCCTGCTGTGCAGCCGGCAACGTGTCCTGCAAAAGCCACGCAGACACAAGAACTGAAATTGAAGGGAACCTGTCCCCCCTCCCCCAGGCGTTTTTACGTTATCCAGCCACCTTGTACAGCGGTAATGCTGCATGTGTGCAAGGTGGCTCAGAAACGTATTCTCCTCGCACATGTGGAACTGAAAACACGTCTGCAATGTGTCCTCTGTGTGACCATTTAACCGTCCCGGTGGTGTGACTTTCCTTTGTAATGACACGCTGCAACCCCCTTGGTAGCGCTGCCCGTCTTCTGGCATCATTGTTTGGCTGCCTGCGCCTCTGCGGCCGCCCTGACCCACACAACGCCCCTCGGTGTCTTATTTATTGGGACTGCGAGGGTGTGTTTGATGGGCAGGAGCAGTGCATCACTTCGCCTGTCCCTCCTCTCCTTCCGCCTTCTTCGGACTGTGCGGCTTCATGGCCGTGGCATGCGATAAGGGATCAGATGACGCCGCACAGTCTGAAGCGGGTGTAAGGACCCGAGTGTGAGAGGCGAACATATGTGCTGTGCCAGGCCCTGAATCCCAGCCCCGCAGTGTTTTAACAATGTTAAGACACTGCGGGGCTGGGATTCATGGGCATCGCGAACCGCACCGGCCGACATTACATGATGCCAGAAGATGGGCAGCGCTAACGGCGCTAGGCCAGGGGATAACACGACAGCGCAGACTCCTGTACAGCAAATAACAACGCTCGGGAGGCTGCACCCAGCACCAAGGTGGGATTCTTGACACCTGTGCTGCGTCTCATTACAAAGGGAACTCTCGCCTCCATTACACAGTTTGACTGTATAAAGGGCTAAATGTTATACGTGTTCCATTCAGCGTGTGCAAGGAGAAAAATTACAAGAGCAACCTTTGACTTGCGCAGCACTGCTGCTGCATAAGCTGTGGCTCTTCTACTTTGTAACCCCTGAGGGGGGGTTAAAGGTGACTTTTGAAATCGGTTCAATTAGGCTTCGGCCTACACTCTGCTCCACCTGCAGAGCCCGGGCTCCAACAACGCTAGTTGCTGTCCGGAAGTGCTGGCTGCACAGAGCCAAACACCTCGCCAATGTGTCAGTGGGGTCCAGCACCGCCAGCTGTTCCCCTGCTGTGTAGCCGGCAACGTGTCCTGCAAAAGCCACGCAGACACAACACACCCAAAGCTGCCGCCTGTGCAGGCTTCGGCCTACACTCCCCTCCCCCTGCTCCTCCTCCTCCTGCTCCTCCTCCTGCTGTCCCTGGGCTCTAACACACCGCCAGTTTTTGCCCAGATGTGCTAGCTGCACAGAGAAAAACACCAGCCAATGTGTCAGTGGGGTCCAGCACCGCCAGCTGTTCCCCTGCTGTGCAGCCGGCAACGTGTCCTGCAAAAGCCACGCAGACACAAGAACTGAAATTGAAGGGAACCTGTCCCCCCTCCCCCAGGCGTTTTTACGTTATCCAGCCACCTTGTACAGCGGTAATGCTGCATGTGTGCAAGGTGGCTCAGAAACGTATTCTCCTCGCACATGTGGAACTGAAAACACGTCTGCAATGTGTCCTCTGTGTGACCATTTAACCGTCCCGGTGGTGTGACTTTCCTTTGTAATGACACGCTGCAACCCCCTTGGTAGCGCTGCCCGTCTTCTGGCATCATTGTTTGGCTGCCTGCGCCTCTGCGGCCGCCCTGACCCACACAACGCCCCTCGGTGTCTTATTTATTGGGACTGCGAGGGTGTGATTGATGGGCAGGATCAGTGCATCAGTTCGCCTGTCCCTCCTCTCCTTCCGCCTTCTTCGGACTGTGCGGCTTCATGGCCGTGGCATGCGATAAGGGATCAGATGACGCCGCACAGACTGAAGCGGGTGTAAGGACCCGAGTGTGAGAGGCGAACATATGTGCTGCGCCAGGCCCTGAATCCCAGCCCCGCAGTGTTTTAACAATGTTAAGACACTGCGGGGCTGGGATTCATGGGCATCGCGAACCGCACCGGCCGACATTACATGATGCCAGAAGATGGGCAGCGCTAACGGCGCTAGGCCAGGGGATAACACGACAGCGCAGACTCCTGTACAGCAAATAACAACGCTCGGGAGGCTGCACCCAGCACCAAGGTGGGATTCTTGACACCTGTGCTGCGTCTCATTACAAAGGGAACTCTCGCCTCCATTACACAGTTTGACTGTATAAAGGGCTAAATGTTATACGTGTTCCATTCAGCGTGTGCAAGGAGAAAAATTACAAGAGCAACCTTTGACTTGCGCAGCACTGCTGCTGCATAAGCTGTGGCTCTTCTACTTTGTAACCCCTGAGGGGGGGTTAAAGGTGACTTTTGAAATCGGTTCAATTAGGCTTCGGCCTACACTCTGCTCCACCTGCAGAGCCCGGGCTCCAACAACGCTAGTTGCTGTCCGGAAGTGCTGGCTGCACAGAGCCAAACACCTCGCCAATGTGTCAGTGGGGTCCAGCACCGCCAGCTGTTCCCCTGCTGTGTAGCCGGCAACGTGTCCTGCAAAAGCCACGCAGACACAACACACCCAAAGCTGCCGCCTGTGCAGGCTTCGGCCTACACTCCCCTCCCCCTGCTCCTCCTCCTCCTGCTCCTCCTCCTGCTGTCCCTGGGCTCTAACACACCGCCAGTTTTTGCCCAGATGTGCTAGCTGCACAGAGAAAAACACCAGCCAATGTGTCAGTGGGGTCCAGCACCGCCAGCTGTTCCCCTGCTGTGCAGCCGGCAACGTGTCCTGCAAAAGCCACGCAGACACAAGAACTGAAATTGAAGGGAACCTGTCCCCCCTCCCCCAGGCGTTTTTACGTTATCCAGCCACCTTGTACAGCGGTAATGCTGCATGTGTGCAAGGTGGCTCAGAAACGTATTCTCCTCGCACATGTGGAACTGAAAACACGTCTGCAATGTGTCCTCTGTGTGACCATTTAACCGTCCCGGTGGTGTGACTTTCCTTTGTAATGACACGCTGCAACCCCCTTGGTAGCGCTGCCCGTCTTCTGGCATCATTGTTTGGCTGCCTGCGCCTCTGCGGCCGCCCTGACCCACACAACGCCCCTCGGTGTCTTATTTATTGGGACTGCGAGGGTGTGATTGATGGGCAGGATCAGTGCATCAGTTCGCCTGTCCCTCCTCTCCTTCCGCCTTCTTCGGACTGTGCGGCTTCATGGCCGTGGCATGCGATAAGGGATCAGATGACGCCGCACAGTCTGAAGCGGGTGTAAGGACCCGAGTGTGAGAGGCGAACATATGTGCTGCGCCAGGCCCTGAATCCCAGCCCCGCAGTGTTTTAACAATGTTAAGACACTGCGGGGCTGGGATTCATGGGCATCGCGAACCGCACCGGCCGACATTACATGATGCCAGAAGATGGGCAGCGCTAACGGCGCTAGGCCAGGGGATAACACGACAGCGCAGACTCCTGTACAGCAAATAACAACGCTCGGGAGGCTGCACCCAGCACCAAGGTGGGATTCTTGACACCTGTGCTGCGTCTCATTACAAAGGGAACTCTCGCCTCCATTACACAGTTTGACTGTATAAAGGGCTAAATGTTATACGTGTTCCATTCAGCGTGTGCAAGGAGAAAAATTACAAGAGCAACCTTTGACTTGCGCAGCACTGCTGCTGCATAAGCTGTGGCTCTTCTACTTTGTAACCCCTGAGGGGGGGTTAAAGGTGACTTTTGAAATCGGTTCAATTAGGCTTCGGCCTACACTCTGCTCCACCTGCAGAGCCCGGGCTCCAACAACGCTAGTTGCTGTCCGGAAGTGCTGGCTGCACAGAGCCAAACACCTCGCCAATGTGTCAGTGGGGTCCAGCACCGCCAGCTGTTCCCCTGCTGTGTAGCCGGCAACGTGTCCTGCAAAAGCCACGCAGACACAACACACCCAAAGCTGCCGCCTGTGCAGGCTTCGGCCTACACTCCCCTCCCCCTGCTCCTCCTCCTCCTGCTCCTCCTCCTGCTGTCCCTGGGCTCTAACACACCGCCAGTTTTTGCCCAGATGTGCTAGCTGCACAGAGAAAAACACCAGCCAATGTGTCAGTGGGGTCCAGCACCGCCAGCTGTTCCCCTGCTGTGCAGCCGGCAACGTGTCCTGCAAAAGCCACGCAGACACAAGAACTGAAATTGAAGGGAACCTGTCCCCCCTCCCCCAGGCGTTTTTACGTTATCCAGCCACCTTGTACAGCGGTAATGCTGCATGTGTGCAAGGTGGCTCAGAAACGTATTCTCCTCGCACATGTGGAACTGAAAACACGTCTGCAATGTGTCCTCTGTGTGACCATTTAACCGTCCCGGTGGTGTGACTTTCCTTTGTAATGACACGCTGCAACCCCCTTGGTAGCGCTGCCCGTCTTCTGGCATCATTGTTTGGCTGCCTGCGCCTCTGCGGCCGCCCTGACCCACACAACGCCCCTCGGTGTCTTATTTATTGGGACTGCGAGGGTGTGTTTGATGGGCAGGAGCAGTGCATCACTTCGCCTGTCCCTCCTCTCCTTCCGCCTTCTTCGGACTGTGCGGCTTCATGGCCGTGGCATGCGATAAGGGATCAGCTGACGCCACATAGTCTGAAGCAGGTGTAAGAACCCAAGCGAGAGGCGAACATATGTACTGCGCCAGGCCATGAATCCCAGCCCCGCAGTGTTTAAACTATGTCAATACACTGCGGGGCTGGGATTCATGGGCATCGCGAACCGCACCGGCCAACATTAAATGAGGTCAGAAGATGGGCAGCGCTAACAGCGCTAGGCCAGGGGATAACACGACAGCGCAGACTCCTGTACAGCAAATAACAACGCTCAGGAGGCTGCACCCAGCACCAAGGTGGGATTCTTGACATCTGTGCTGCGTCTCATTACAAAGGGAACTCGCGCCTCCAACACAGTTTGACTGTATAAAGGGCTAAATGTTATACGTGTTTCATTCAGCGTGTGCAAGGAGCGAAATTAAAAGAGCAACCTTTGACTTGTGCAGCACTACTGCTGCATAAGCTGTGGCTCTTCTACTTTCTAACCCCTGAGGGGGGGTTAAAGGTTACCTTTGAAATTGGTTCAAGTAGGCTTCGGCCTACACTCTGCTCCCCCTGCAGAGCCCGGGCTACAACACCGCTCGTTGCTGTCCGGAAGTGCTGGCTGCACAGAGCCAAACACCTCGCCAATGTGTCAGTGGGGTCCAGCACCGCCAGCTGTTCCCCTGCTGTGCAGCCGGCAACGTGTCCTGCAAAAGCCACGCAGACACTTGCTCTTGTACCTTCTGCTCCACATCCTGGTTCCAGTACCGTCAGCTGGTTCCGGGCAGAGCCTTTGGCTTAGGTGCCTCCCTCTGGGTATCCGAGTTCCACCAACGTCAGGTGGTCCTTGGTAGTGCTTTCAGGCACGGGTACCTCCTGCTTAGTAACCGGGTTCCAGTAACGTCAGCTGGTCCTCGGTAGTTCCATTGGCTCTTGGACCTTCGGCTACCCATCCGGGTTCCAGCACCGTCAGCTGGTTCTCGGCAGTGTCTTTTGCTCTTGTACCTTCTGCTCCCCATCCTGGTTCCAGTACCGTCAGCTGGTTCCGGGCAGAGCCTTTGGCTTAGGTGCCTCCCTCTGGGTATCCGAGTTCCACCAACGTCAGGTGGTCCTTGGTAGTGCTTTCAGGCACGGGTACCTCCTGCTTAGTAACCGGGTTCCAGTAACGTCAGCTGGTCCTCGGTAGTTCCATTGGCTCTTGGACCTTCGGGTAGCCATCCGAGTTCCAGTTCCATCAGCTGGTTCTCGGCATTTTCTCAGCCTTCTTGTACCTTCTGCTACATTTCCAAGTTCAAGAGACTAAACACGATGACCCGGAAGAACACCCCTAAGATGACGACGACACCAGAGACGACAACCACCGTGATGACGACGACCCTGGAGACGATGACCCTGAAGACCACCCCGATGACGACGACCCCGGAGACCACCCCGATGACGACGACCCCGGAGACGACGACCCTGGAGACGACGACGACCTGGAAGACCGAGAAGCAGAAGAACAAGAGGCTGCAGAACAAAGAGCAGAAGGACATTAAGCATAACACAAAATATCAGAGCAAAAAAATATTATGTAAATTATAAGCAGAAGAAGACTAAGCAGTGTATGGGGGTGAGTCCGTTCCTCCTCGTGGTGCCCCTGGATAAAGCCTGATGCTGCAGGCCAAACTGAACGCGGACAAATGTAACTGGTTTGTGACAGGCAGAACGGAAGGTGTAATCTTCAAACTTTTATAGATAACAACTACGGGAATGCCTGTCACAAATAAGAATATGATGAAGAAGTTGAATATGATGAAGATAATAGTAAAATAAAAAGAATATGAACAATGTAACCCAAAAAATAATAGGTAGAAGATGAAGAAGAAGATGAATAAGGTGAAGAAGTTGATGTCAAAGAAGCTGATGATGAGGATAATTAAGAAGAAAGCGTGGGAGAAGTAAAAAAGAAGGTGAAGGGCGTGGAAGTAGTGAAACATCAATATCTGACATAAAAAAAAAAAAAAATTACATAGTCAAATTCTTTCTAACGCCGAACTTCATAAAAAAAAATTAAAAATCATGCTATTCTATTACATTGGGCTAAACCTCTGTCCCTTTAATATCTCCGCCACGTCCCCCAATACATCCTACATTATTCTTAGTTGTTTTCCTTCATGTAGAATGAACCTACAAGTTTATAAAGGGTTTATTTTAATTCCGATATTTTCGTCCCATTGACTTGCATTGGGATCGGGTATCGGTATCGGATTGGATCCGATATTTTGACGGTATCGGCCGATACTTTCCGATACCGATACTTTCCGATATCGGAAAGTATCGCTCAACACTACTCACCAGAGATGGTTTGTTCCTTCTTAATTCCATCTATTTTACAAAAACACCGGTCCTCACAGGTCATCCTAGTATTAATAATACTTGCTTAGTTGTGGCCAAGTATTTCTGGTGGATAGCAATATTTCAAAACAATAAGGAGTTTGTGTTATTTTGTGAAATTTATGACCAAGCCAGAACCCCTTATATTTGTCCTGCCGGACTTTTAGAGCTCTTGCCTGCTCCTAGAAAACCTAGCATCCATCTCTATATGGACTACATCACTGACCTTCCTTAATACAAAGAGAAGCATGTATTTGAGTGATGGTGGACAGATTTAGAAAACATGACATTCTGGAAAATATTGTTTTAGATTGTGAAACTCAGTATCTTTGTAAATTCTAGAGGGCATTTTGCAATAGGCTCAATATTGAGTGGTCTTTTATCAGCTTATCAACAGAAACCAATGGTCAGGCCAAAGATGACAATCAAACACCCGAACACTATCATCAATGTTATATTTCCTACCACTAGTCGGAATGGGTGGAACATCTGGCATTAGCTGAGCTTGCATTAATAATCATTCATTGTTATATTCAGAGTCAAAATTCTTTAAAGACCTCTCCATTTTTCTGTATTCTTTGATATCAACATTGTTTTACTACAGTGCCTTGCGAAAGTATTCGGCTCCCTGGAAGTTTTAAACCTTTTCCCACATATCATGCTTCAAACATAAAGATACCAAATGTAAATTTTTGGTAAATAATCAACAACAAGTGGAGCATAATTGTGAAGTTGAATGAAATGTATTGGTTATTTTACATTTTTGTAGAAATTCATAAACTGAAAATGAGCAGCCTATACACATTGTCATGATGCTGGACTTCTCACTGCCTACTTACAAAAATAGAGCAAGGATGTATGTTGTGCATTGGGAATCTATGCTCCCAGAGCAGCATTTAGTTGCCCTACTCTTCATCAACAGCTGTGAAAAGAGTTAGACCGACGTCACACTGGCGTATTGCATCCGATGCGATATGCTAATGACACTCGGCTCCTGCTCGCAGCAGAGCAGGATCCGAGTGTCATGCGTCTGTGCTCCGATTCTCTCGCACAGGGAGGATCGGAGCACAGCTGCGGAGGAGGTGGAGAAATGAATTTCTCCATCTCCTCCATTGCTGGGGTCCGCTTATAACGCACAGCACTCGGATGATATCCGAGTGGTGTGCGCTGTCTCACTCGCACCCATAGGCTTATATGGGTGCGAGTGAGCCGAGAGTTTTCCTCGGTCTGAGACAATCGCAGCATGCTGCGATTGTCTCGGACCGAGGAAAACGGCTGACAAAAAGTCGGCTGGTGGGAGCTGCCCCATAGCTGAACATTGGTCCGAGTGCAATGCGATTTTTTATCACATTGCACTCGGCCGTTTAAAACGCCAGTATGAAGCCTGCCTTAAGGGAAACACAGTCAGCAAGGAAGCGGGTAACTATAAATGAAAACACATCAAAGTATATGCATGATAGTACAAAATAAAAGCTATATTCACACTGTTTTGAGAGTTCCACTCTCTTGGACATTTTAATTTTTTCCATCAAACTTTTAAGAGGATTCTAGAACAAAGGAAAAGATATACATGGCTCCTTTTTCATTTTCTGAATTCCTTTCTCATTTCCTGAAAAAAGCACACTGTAATGCATACCCAAATATGATGTGAATAAAGCTTAACTTAGTTTTAAAATGATTATAATTCTTTGGTTAAAGAAGTTTTTCATTAAGAAAGAAAAATACATAATCGGACATTAGGCAGTGATTGATGATATCAGATGACAATGACTGTATTTTGCCAGGATGTGACAGCTATATAAAACAGTCATAATAGATTGTGCTCAGCATTAAAAAGAGTAATTACAAAATATTACAGAGATGCAATATGGATTAACTTATTTTAACTTCTTCATGACCCAGCCTATTTTGACCTTAATGACCTGGCTGTTTTTTTGCAATTCTGACCAGTGTCCCTTTATGAGGTAATAACTCAGGAATGCTTCAACGGATCCTAGCGATTCTGAGCCATTTTTTTCATGACATATTGGGCTTCACAATAGGGGTAAATTTAGGTCGATAATTTTTGCATTTATTTGTGAAAAAAATGGAAATTAAGAGAAAAATGTGAAAATTTCGCAATTTTCAAATTTTGAATTTTTATTCTGTTAAACAAGAGAGTTATGTGACACAAAATAGTTAATAAATAACATTACCCACATATCTACTTTACATCAGCACAATTTTGTAAACAAATTTTTTTTTTTTGCTAGGAAGTTAAAAGGGTTAAAATTTGACCAGCGATTTCTCATTTTTACAACGAAATTTACAAAACCATTTTTTTAGGGACCACCTCATATTTGAAGTCAGTTTGAAGGGTCTATATGGCTGAAAATACCCAAAAATGACACCATTCTGAAAACTATACCCCTCAAGGTGCTCAAAACCACATTCAAAAAGTTTATTAACCCTTCAGGTGCTTCACAGCATCAGAAGCAACATGGAAGGAAAAAATGAACATTTAACTTTTTAGTCACAAAAATGATCTTTTAGCAACAATTTTTTTATTTTACCAAGGATAAAAAGAGAAACTGGAAACCAAAAGTTATTGTACAATATGTCCTGAGTATGCCAATATCCCATATGGGGGGGAACCCCTGTTTGGGCACACAACAGGGCTCGGAAGGTGCGCCATTTGACTTTTTCAATTAAAAATTGGCTTTAATCTTTAGCGAACACCATGTCGCGTTTGGAGAGCCCCTGTGTGCCTAAACTTTAGAGCTCCCCCACAAGTGACCCAATTTTGGAAACTAGACCCCCTAAGGAGCTTATCTAGATGCATAGTGAGCACTTTGAACCCCCAGGTGATTCACAAATTGGTCCGTAAAAATGAAAAAGTACTTTTTTTTCACAAAAAATTTCTTTTAGCCTCAATTTGTTAATTTCAACATGGGCAACATGATAAAATGGATCCTAAAATTTATTGGGCAATTTCTGCTCAGTACAATGATACCTCACATGTGGGGGTAAACCACTGTTTGGGCACACGGCAGGGCTTGGAAGGGAAGGAGCGCCATTTGACTTTTTGAAAGAAAAATTAGCTCCAATCGTTAGCGTACACCATGTCGTGTTTGGAGAGCCCCTGTGTGCCTAAACATTGGAGCTCCCCCACATATGACCCCATTTTCGAAACAAGACCTCCTATGGAACTAATCTAGATGTTCAGTGACCACTTTAAACCCCCAAGTGCTTCACAGAAGTTTATAACGCTGAGCCATGAAAATAAAAAATCATTTTTCTTTCCTCAAAAATTGTTTCAGCAAGAATTTTTTTATTTTCACAAGGGTAACAGGAGAAATTAGACCCCAATAGTTGCTTCCTAGTTTGTCCTGAGTATGCTGCTACCCCACATGTGGGGGTAAACCACTGCTTGGGCACACGTCGGGGCTCGGAAGGGAAATAGTGACGTTTAGAAATGCAGACTTTGATGGAATGGTCTGCGGGCGTCAGTTGCGTTTGCAGAGCCCCTGATCTGCCTAAACAGTATAAACCCCCCACAAGTGACCCCAATTTGGAAACTAGACCCCCAAGGAACTTATCCAGATATGTGGTGAGCACTTTTAACCCCCAAGTGCTTCACAGAAGTTTATAACGCAGAGCCATGAAAATAAAAAATCATTTTTCTTTCCTCAAAAACTATGTTTTAGCAAGCAATTTTTTATTTTTGCAAGGATAACAGGAGAAATTGGACCCCAATAGTTGTTACCCAGTTTGTCCTGAGTATGCTGGTACCCCATATGTGGAGGTAAACCCCTGTTTGGGCGCACGTCAGGGCTTGGAAAGGAGGGATCACCATTTGACTTTTTGAACGCAAGATTGGCTGGAATCAATGGTGTCGCCATCTTGCGCTTGGAGACCCCTGATGTGCCTAAACAGTGGAAACCCCTTAATTCTAACTCCAACACTAACCCCAACACACCCCTAACCCTAATCCCAACTCTAGCCATAACCCTAATCACAACCCTAACCCGAACACACCCCTAATCCCAACCCTAATCCTAACCCTAGTCCCAACCCTAACCACAACCCTAACCCCAACACACCCCTAACCCTAACCATAACCCTAACCACAAGCCTAATTTTAACCCTATTTCCAACCCTATCCCTAATTCCAACCCTAACTCTAATTCCAACCCTAACCCTAAAGCTATGTGCCCACGTTGCGGAATCATGTGAGATTTTTCCGCACCATTTTTTAAAAATCTGCAGGTAAAATGCAGTGCATTTTACCTGCGAATTTACCACGGATTTCCAGTGTTTTTTTGTGCGGATTTCACCTGCAGATTCCTGTTGAGGAACAGGTGTAAAATGCTGCGGAATCCGCACAAAGAATTGACATACTGTGGAAAATACAATGTAGCGTTTCTGCGCGGTATTTTCCGCACCATGGGCACAGCGGATTTGGTTTTCCATAGGTTTACATGGTACTGTAAACCTGATGGAAAACTGCTATGAATCCGCAGCGGCCAATCCGCCGCGGATCCGCAGCCAAATCCGCACCGTGGGCACATAGCCTTAGGGTATGTGCCCACGCTGCGGATTCCATTGCGGAATTTTCCGCAGCGGAATTGATAAATCTGCAGTGCAAAACCGCTGAGGTTTTTACTGTGGATTTATCGCGGTTTCTAGTGCGGTTTCCGCTGCGGGTTTACACCTGCAGTTTTCTATTGGAGCAGGTGTAAACCTGCAGCGGAATCTGCACAAAGAATTGACATGCTGCGGAATATGAACCGCTGCGTTTCCGCGTGTTAATTTCCGCAGCATGTGCACTGCGGATTTACTTTCCCATAGGTTTACATTGTACTATAAACTTATGGGAAACCACTGCGGACCTGTAGCTGCGGAAACGCTGCGGTTCCGCAGCGAAATCCGCAGCGTGTGCACATACCCCAATTCTAAACCTAACCCTAATTCTAACTGTGGCGCCCCTAGGGGTATTTGCCACAAAAATAGTTATTGACACCAAATACAAATATTAAAATAGCAAGACTGCACTACCATCTCCGGCCAGAAGGGGGAGCTCCAGAGACTCCCCTTGATCTTTTCTGGTCTGAGAAAAGGACTGGCAGTTGGGTTGTGGAGTTGAAAGTGAGAGGTCGTATAACTGAACTCCTAACAACCCTATGACAGATTATAGGCCTGTAATACCCATAGTAGGAATAGAGAAAAAGGACATTGTGAGAACCGGGTAGCAATAACCTCTACCCAGAATAGGCGCAGAGATGGATACCGGATCCGTGGCTATATTCATTATATATAATACAGCAACCGGAAGGAAGTGAGGTGATATTAGCTTCACCAGGGTAAGACGCAGCAACAGACACAGAGTTCAGCGGTACTCCCAAAGGGGGTAAGCCGACAAAAAAAGGACTCGGGTTGTCCGTCGAACCAGAGCACAGAAGAGACAGATTGGGTCAGCAGCCAGTTCACAAACAGCAGCAGGGCCATACAGAAACTGCGCATAATAAGAGGTGGAAATCCTGACAGGGTCAAAGTAATTCAGAGTTCTTAAACAGACTCCGGTGACAGTATTGGTTGCAAATCCCTTTTTGTTGAAGTAAACTGGTTAAACGTTTCAGCGCCTCAGTCTTACATTTGGACAATAGCCATCGATCCAGGATCGGGGTCATCATAGCTGAGAGGATCTGCTGCTGATCAAGTAAGTGTCTGTTCCTTCATGATATCCCTTACATTGTGCATCGCCTGAGGCCACAGCACCGGGTCAAGCCACTAGTGACATCCCCCTCAAGAGACGGACCTCATTGATCTGGTGCTGGGTACCTCAGTCTCCCGGGCGTCACAACTGGCGTCACGAACAGGATAGGGCCAGCCCGTACACCGGGTATTGTGTGCCGTAATTGGAGTCTGAAACTGTGAAAATTTGGATGAACAATCTTGGAGATTGACTTTGTTAAAGAAAATCCCATTCCCCATTGAAAACTATTGAAAGTGACTTTTCTCCATTGGTTATAATGGGGTAAAAATGGCCGCCATCCCCTGATGTAATCATCTCATAACCGTTAGGCACAAAACTGTTAATCGAGCTACGTCATTACCCAAGCCCCAGTCTAACTGAAAAACTTCAAAATCCACCATCACAGAGCGTGCGGCAGTTAGAGGCAGCAGGGGGCGTGTCACTGTCATCCTGCTGCACAGAGGAACGAATCTACATTATCTAGATGTAAGCTGGGACCGGAGGGGTCTGGATTAACTAAGGGGGTACAGTATGTCGCAGCACAGAGATGCCGCAGCACCCGGCGACGCTAATGCAACTGAAAGACAGAGTGTCGATAGAGAGCCTGGCAGCGCAGCAGTGCAAGGGGTGGTGCCCATCATGCCGGTGTTGATGCCATATACCCCGGGTGGCCCGTGGCTTCCAATATATGAAGGTGAACCTAATACCCTTGACGGTTTCAGGGAAAAGATGCTGGCTCATTTTGATATGTTCCCCGTGGGTGAAACTCAGCGTGTTAGTCTCCTGATGATGCAGTTAAGTGGCCATGCTAAGCGAGAAGTCACGGCATGGGCAACTGATCTAAAAGGTACTGTTGAACGCATATTTGCTGGATTAAAAGCTACATGTGAAACCACTGCCAGCAGCAAAGCTAAAGTACAATTCTTTAATTGCAAACAAAAAGCTAATGAGGGCGTGAGAGATTTTGCCTTAAACCTGCAGGAAGCTCTTAAATCACTTATACTGGCTGAACCCATTTTTTAACACAGGAGCCGATAAACTGCTAAGAGATCAATTTATTGAGGGACTCTACACCCCTTCTCACCGGGGGCATGTGAGCATGCTTGTTTTTAAGAACCCTGATTTGACATTTGCCCAATTAAAGGAGAGCGCTATACGTCTCCAGCTGGCAGAGGCACCTCGGGATCAGGATCTCACACAACCCATGGCAGATGCACTTCAGCAACGGGGAATGCCAGTGACATCAGCTACGTCCGGTGCCAGTGCTAAGTCCCTGGGGCCCATTACTAATGAGGCTCTTCAGCAAAAGCTTGACTCTTTAACTGATGTTGTTGCTTCAATGGCTAAAACCATGCAGGAGATGAGAGAACCCAAGATGGAGTTGGCAAACCGTAGAGAGGATATTCCATGGATGAGGTCCCGGAGATACCCGACATGGAGAGGACGACCCCGCTACCAACCGGATGGACAGCCCATTTGCCGCTGTTGCCAGCTGCCAGGCCACTTTGCACGAAATTGTGATTTAAACGGGAATCCCCTGGGAATGCGGGCCGCTTTGCAGGAATGAATTTTCAAGGCCCAACACCCTGGCACGACAGGTACATCGGAGGACGACCCATCATACCTATCGTGCTGGACGGAATTCCCCTCAATGCTTTGCTGGATACAGGTTCCCAGATTTCATCTATACCATATATCCTTTATAAGAGGTACTGGGCTGAGGTAGATATTAATAAAGGACCCTCTGATGTTGAACTAGATATATGGGCCAATAATAGTAAGTTGGTACCGAAACTAGGATTCAGGGAGATGACCATAAAGATTGGTAAAGCAGAATTGAAGAAACAGGGTATAATTGTCGTTGATGTTGACCGACAGAACTGTGAACTAACTGTATTGATAGGAATGAATGTGTTAGAGAACTGCTTTTCTGAAGTTATTTCTGTCTTACAACAAATTGCTGAAACTGCCCGATCCTGCCAGCAGAGAGTTCTCCGGAGGGAAATAAAAGTATTAATGTTAAGGCAACAGGTAGAAGTTGCAGGTGGAGAAATCGGCAGTGTGAGGGTGAGTGATCCAACGTCTATTGTAAACCCACCAAAAACAGAAAGGCTGGTATGGTGTAGAGCAGCCATTGGTACTAAAGGACGAGACTATAAAGCCTTAATAGAACCAGCGTATACCGACAGCAGGCCCACTATACTCACGGCATGAGGGGTGGTCGAGGTACACCGGGGACGGGTGCCGGTACGACTTTTGAACTGTGGAGAGGAAGAGGTCACTTTGCCAAGGTACGCTACAGTGGCAAAGTTATATACTGTTGACAACAATGTCATCACAACCGTTGAGCCCTTAGAATCGACCTGTCAGGTGGAAAATAACAGCTCAGATGGAAAATTGGAGGATTGGTGCCAGCAGCCACCACGTAGGTGTAGATTCAACACCTACCCATCAAAGACAAGGGGTGTATAGATTAGTGTCGGAATATGAACAGGTCTTCAGTAAACACCCATTGGACTTCGGACGGATAGAAGGGGGGGAACATACAATCCCCACCGGTGACCATCCCCCGATAAAAGAAAGATATAGACCCATACCGCCCGCTCACTATCAATGCGCGAAGGACATGCTGAGAGAGATGTAACAGGCCGGGGTAATAAGAGATAGTTGTAGCCCATGGGCAGCCCCTCTGGTGATTGTCAAAAAAAAGGACGGAACCATGAGAATGTGCGTAGACTACCGGCGGATTAATAACATCACCCATAAAGACGCCTATCCCTTGCCTAGGATAGAAGAGTCCTTGACTGCTTTGAAATCTGCTAATTATTTTTCCACCTTAGACTTAACAAGCGGGTATTGGCAAGTCCCTGTGGCTGAGAGAGATAAAGAAAAAATGGCATTCACCACACCAATGGGTCTAAGCGAATTTAATCGTATGCCGTTCGGACTCTGCAACGCATCCGGTACTTTCCAGCGACTGATGGAATGTTGCCTCGGACACAAGAACTTCGAGACCGTCCTCCTGTACCTAGATGATGTGATCGTCTACTCAAAGACTTACGAACAGCACTTACCAGACCTGGCAGAGGTGTTTGAAGCCTTATCCAAGTATGGTATGAAAATCAAACCATCCAAATGTCACCTTCTCAAGCCAAAGGTACAATACTTAGGGCACATCGTGAGTTCGGAGGGAGTAGCACCGGATCCAGAGAAAATAACTGCCATAAGGGATTGGCCAAGACCTACCAACGCAAAAGAAGTGAGGCAATTCTTGGGATTAGTGGGTTACTATCGTAGATTTATAAAAGGATTTACCAAATTGGCAGCGCCCTTGCAAGATGCTTTGATAGGGCAGACGAAGAAACCTTCAAACCGAAACCCTCCTTTTCAGTGGAACGACGAAAGAGAAGACTCCTTTGAACAACTAAAGAAGGCACTAACCGGAGAAGAAGTTCTGGCGTACCCGGATTACCATCAACCTTTCATCCTCTACACCGATGCCAGTAATGTGGGATTGGGAGCGGTGCTGTCACAAAAGTAAGAAGGTCGGGAGAAAGTCATCGCCTTTGCAAGTAGAAAACTCCGGCCTACTGAAAGAAATTCTGAATATTATAGCTCCTTCAAATTGGAGCTACTGGCAGTAGTTTGGGCTGTGACTGAACGTTTCACACACTATTTGACCGCTGCAGAATTTATTGTCTATACTGACAACAATCCATTGACCCACCTAGACACGGCTAAATTAGGTGCGTTAGAACAGCGATGGATAGCCCGGTTATCTAATTACAACTTCGTGATCAAGTATCGAGCAGGTCGCAAGAATGGAAATGCCGATGCCCTATCCCGGATGCCACACTTGAGAGATGTAGAAGAAGAAACGGGGGAGCTTGAAGAAATTGAACTACCAGCCTTTCATCAGCCCAAGGTAAAACATCGTCAGTCAAATACCTATCAGAAACAACAAGAAGTGAATTTTAATCCGTTAGCACACCATAGATGGGCTGACACCCAAGATAGCAATCCGGCTGTGAAGCTAGTGAAGGAACTATTGATTGAGCAAAGTGCATATCCCGATGAGGATGCCCCAGAAGAGACGCATAAACTCTGGAAAGAGAGAGGCAAAATGTTCCTGTATCAAGGGAAACTCTGTAGAAGATACACCAATCCGAAAACACATGAATTGGTTTGGCAGATTATCGTGCCTAAACAAAATGTGAGGATGGTCCTCGAGGCTTACCACAATGGTGCTGGTCACTTTGGTTGGAAAAAGCTAGAAGTACTTCTGAGAGAAAGATTTTATTGGGTCGGGATGAGAAAATCAATTGAACAGTGGTGTAGAAACTGTGGCCCGTGCAACCTCAGAAGGAACAATCAAAAGAGCCAAAGAGCACCACTGCAGCCCATAATCACCAAACAACCACTTGAACTGGTAGCCATGGACCACGTGAAGTTGACACCGAGCCGGTCCGGTTACGTCTATGCCTTGACCATCGTGGATCATTATTCGCGCTTCTTGGTAGTAGTACCTGTAAAAGATCTGACTGCAAAAACAGCAGCCAAAGCGTTCCAAACGTACTTTTGTAGACCCCATGGATATCCGGAACAGGTTCTCACTGACCAGGGTACAGCCTTTGAATCAGAGATCTTCAGAGAATTCTGTAATATGTATGGTTGCAAAAAGATCCGGACGACGGCCTATCATCCGCAAACAAACGGCTTATGTGAGAAGATGAACCATATTGTGATAGACCTACTAAAGACTTTACCTGAAACGGAAAGGAATCAATGGCCAGAGAAATTGCCTGACTTGGTGGATCTGTATAATCATGTCCCGGTGAGCTCTACCAACTGCACCCCAGCTTATCTTATGCGTGCAAGACCCGGCCAATTGCCAATCGATCTAGAAATGGAAATTCTGAAACCATACGCAGAAGTTCAAGACTCCAATTGGGATGTCGTACGGCAAAAGCAGTATCGCCAAGTGCAAGAGAGTGTGGAAAGAAGCCTCCAGCAAACCAGAGAAAGACAAGAGCGAACTTTCAACCAGAATGCTCTAGCAACTCCATTAAGACCGGGTGACCAAGTACTCAAGAGGAATCGTCGAACCAATAAACTGGATAATCAATGGGAAGCCGTACCCTACACAGTTTTACCAACAAGAATGGATAATCCTAAAATGTGTCTCATTAGCAAAAACGGAGGTTTAACATCTGTACTAGTGTCAAGAGACAATCTTAAATTATGTCCGGAAACATTGAAAGAGCCAGAAGTTGTCCAGCCAGAATCAGAAGTTATTCAACCTAAACAGGTTCAATCAGTAAAGGAAAAAGAGGAGGAAATGTATCACACCTGTATAGGAGACTTTCCCAAAACCCTACTAACATACCATGGTGCAGTAGTGGTTCCCATGGTGGCCTTTTATCCAACACCGAATCCAATATTAGAAGTCCCAAGACAGGAAGAGGTTGACCCCGTACTACAAGAGTTTCCAGGTCAGGAAGAACAGATTCTTGATCAGAGTGATCCCATTCACGGTGGACTTGCCAACCCCTTAGTGGTGGAATTATCTTTAGCAGAGAGGGCAGATACTATATCCGCAGTATACAGAAGTACACCACATAAAGAGACACCGCTATTATGTAGATCCCAGCATAGTACCCAGGGTCAATTACCGGCCAGGTATGCGGATTACCAACTATAAGACTATAGTCATTGTTATCGTTCTTTAACGTTTAAGCCCAGTACCTACGGAGACTTAACTGTATGAACTTTTTGCATATTCTTGAACTTTTTATCAGCCCGGAAACACTAAATCAAAGCTCCGGAAAGACTGCTTTGTGAACTTTGCTTCCTAGTACCTTCAAGGATAGAACTGTATTAATGGACGCTATTTGAAGTGACTTTTTACAGAATTCCTTTTTTTTTTGTTTCTTTGAGTGGTTTTTGTAACTTTTCATTTTTAAGACTCTGTACATATCAATTGTTATTTCAAAATGTTATCATCCCACAGTCCCGGAGTACTGTTCTTTACTAAGGGGGAATGTGGCGCCCCTAGGGGTATTTGCCACAAAAATAGTTATTGACACCAAATACAAATATTAAAATAGCAAGACTGCACTACCATCTCCGGCCAGAAGGGGGAGCTCCAGAGACTCCCCTTGATCTATTCTGGTCTGAGAAAAGGACTGGCAGTTGGGTTGAGGAGTTGAAAGTGAGAGGTCGTATAACTGAACTCCTAACAGCCCTATGATGGATTATAGGCCTGTAATACCCAAAGTAGGAAAAGAGGAATAGAGAAAAAGGACATTGTGAGAACCGGGTAGCAATAACCTCTACCCAGAATAGGCGCAGAGATGGATACCGGATCCGTGGCTATATTCATTATATATAATACAGCAACCGGAAGGAAGTGAGGTGATATCAGCTTCACCAGGGTAAGATGCAGCAACAGACACAGAGTTTAGCGGTACTCCCAGAGGGGGTAAGCCGACAAAAAAAGGACTCGGGTTGTCCGTCGAACCGGAGCACAGAAGAGACAGATTGGGTCGGCAGCCAGTTCACAAACAGCAGCAGGGCCATACAGAAACTGCGCATAATAAGAGGTGGAAATCCTGACAGGGTCAAAGAAATTTAGAGTTCTTAAACAGACTCCGGTGACAGTATTGGTTGCAAATCCCTTTTTGTTGAAGTAAACTGGTTAAACGTTTCAGCGCCTCAGTCTTTCATTTGGACAATAGCCATCGATCCAGGATCGGGGTCATCATAGCTGAGAGGATCTGCTGCTAATCAAGTAAGTGTCTGTTCCTTCATGATATCCCTTACATTGTGCATCGCCTGAGGCCACAGCACCGGGTCAAGCCACTAGTGACATCCACCTCAAGAGACGGACCTCATTGATCTGGTGCTGGGTACCTCGGTCTCCCGGGCGTCACATAACCCTAACCCTAGCCCTAGCCCTAACCCTAGCCCTAACCCTAGCCCTAACCCTAACCCTAACCCTAGTTCTAACCCTAACCCTAGAATAAAAATAAAAGTAAATATATTTTCTTTAATTTTATTATTGTCCCTACCTATGGGGGTGATAAATTTACTTTTTTTTTATTTTGATCACTGTGATACCGGCAAGCTCAGTAAGTATGAGGGGGATCGGAGCAAGGGGGGAGCGGACAGGGGGACGGGGGAGCGGACAGGCGGATGGAGGGGAACGGAGCACAGGACGGAGCACTGGGGAGGCGATCGGTGGCGGTGGGGGGGGCAGATCAGGGTTTCCAGCCATGGCTGATGATATTGCAGCATCGGCCATGGCTGGATTGTAATATTTGACCATTTTCATAGGTGAAATATTACAAATCGTTCTGATTGGCTGTTTCACTTTCAACAGCCAATAAGAGCGATAGTAGCCACGAGGGGGTGAAGCCACCCTCCCCCCCCCGGGCTGAAGTACCACTCCCCCTGTCCCTGCAGATCAGGTGAAATTGGAGTTAACCCTTTCACCCGATCTGCAGGGACGCGATCCCTCCATGACGCCACATAGGCGTCACAGGTTGGATTGGCACCGACTTTCATGATGCCTACGTGGCGTCACAGGTCGGGAAGGGGTTAAATAAGAGATAATTATTTCTAGATTGAAAGTTTAACCCCTTCTCAAAAGTATATACATTCCGGTTTTGAAGGGCTTTCCACAAAACTTTTCATATCTGTATATTAGTCAATAATAGAGGGGTCAGGAGAAGAGAGGAGCAAATCAATTCTTAGATGGGTTATCCCACGAACAAAGTATAGGGGTTTTTGGTTGCTAATTTCTTTGGTACACATTTTTCTGCCTGTTTTATCATAGGAGTGAGTGTCTCTGCCACATCTCCAGCCCTCTGAGCTCATAATAAATTAAGTCAGTGATATAGGAGCTCCAGCGCCCTCTAAGCTTAAATGTAACTGACTTAATTTATAGTGAGAGGTGGAGGCAGGGAAATTTGTTGCATAAGAAAGCATCATCTGCAATTCCCTGCTGTTTTGTTTGTATACTCACTTATCATAAGTGACTCATGCTTGCTCCCCTGGTCAAGAACTGTGGAATGTGCTGAGCACTAACAGGAGTAGCCCTGCATGGTCGGACACAGGAAATAACAGTACACAGCAAGGTCATATTTAAAAGATTATCTTACATAGGAACAATTTTTAACACATTTATTTGGGTAAATATTATTGTTACTACAAACTCTATTGATTAAAATGTACTTTGTGTAATCTTGCCTGAAGAAGGATCCACTGTGCTCTGAAAGCTTGCAAACATATTATTTTCTGGTTAGCCAATAAAGGTATCACTCCCAGAATACTTTTGTCGTCATTGGGCAGACAAGTATTCACACCGATTTTTCTGGCTAACACGGTACCACAATATAATTTGTTATTGTACATCATTTTATTGTATGAAATAAGTATGTGATGCAATAGGAAAACAAGTTAATATTAAATACATTCTTTGCAGGTTGGAAAACTTGAAAAATCATCAGTATATCAAATACTAATTTTCCCCACTGTATCCTGCAGTATCTTTGGTGTCTCTCATGGCCACTTGGCCTTTCTGCATTATGACATCAAAGCCCAATAAATGTCATGACATCATGTGAGGCCCAAACTTACTATTTACATGAATTCAACTGACAGCCATTTTGATGGATTCTTTTGAGAGCCAGGAAGGAAATAAAGTTATGAAAACACATTGTAATCACCTGTCCTAGGCTCACACCTGACTTCTTATGCCATTTTACTATCACTGCAGCTCCTTAGTCCCTTGCAAGATCTTTTGTTTCTTCTAGAGCTAAGGCCAATAATTGGCCTAATGATGTCAAATGAGGAAAGATGTTTCATTCACATTAATGACATCCATCACCCCCACATAACCCAGTGAGGCCAACTATTATCATCATTGCATAAGGAATCAAGTATGAGCCTGGGACATATGAGTGTAATGTGTCTTTGTATATTTAAAACTCCTTATTTCCTCTTTATGTATTATGCTGAGGGCTCTGCATAACTTGTGGTAATGCTTCCTTAGGGAAGGTTCACATAATTAATTTTTGGTGAATTTTTGATGGTGCATATTTTCACTGCAAAAAATGCAGTTTTACAGTTTCAGCAAAGTGGATTAGATTGTTGTCAATGCTAAATACCAGAAAGTATGTATCACAAATCGACTACTCACTATGTCTTGTGGATGCAGTGATTGATAGCTGTGCTGCCCAATAAGTAGCAGGGGCATGCTGGGCTGTCAATGTAACATATGGGATAGCCCAGCCACCCAATCAAGGACTTGGGACCGCTGACTATCGTCATGCTAATTCAAGAGTGCCCAGCAGACACGGCCTTCCTCCAAGTGTCATCTTTCAGGGTGATTGCCTGGCTACTTAGCTGGCTGACAATGGTCTAACCATTGCCAGTTGTAGCTTTGCTTGGTGATGTGAGTGCCTTGTCATTTTATATTCTGCTGTTCTCTTCTTTTTCTGCCAGGCCTCAGACCGTTTTCTCGATCTGCTACCCCTTTTAACCTCTGATCTCAAACTATATCCTTTTGATCTCAGGCCTATGACCTCTTTTTTCTTACCTCTCTGTCTTTGACATACACTTTCTTTGACCGCAGACTTCTTGATTTCTAAGCCTTATGGGTTGTCCATGAGAAGTGGCAATAACCAGCATCACTGTTAGGGTTGCCAGATTGCGCTAAATAAAAAAAAAATAATAAAGCACAATCGCAACCCGGGGTCCACTGTGCAGAGATGGAAAACTGCTGCTAGTGAAGCATGACGGAACACACGGCAAGCGATTACTTGTACACACACTGGGTTAACGCCACACAGTGTGACCAGCACATAAACTGAACTCTCACACAGAACCGAAAGAGATGCTCTGCAACTGAGCTGTGTCACTCACACACAGAAGCAAAAGAAATGCTCTGCAATTGAGCTGTATCACTCGCACACAGAAGCAGAACAGATGCTCTGCGACTGAGCTGTCACTTGCACACAGAAATGAATGAGATGCTCTGCAACTGAGCTGTGTCACTCACACTCAGAAATGAAAGAGATGCTCTGCAATTGAGCTGTATCGCTCGCACACAGAAGCAGAACAGATGCTCTGCAGCTGAGCTGTGTCACTCGCACACAGAAACGGAACAGATGCTCTGCAACTGAGCTGTGGTACTTTCACACATGAATGGAACAGATGCTCATTATAATACCCTAACTAGAGTTGTGCTTGCTCTGGAACTCTTGTATGCTAACCGCACACATGTAGGAACCAAATGCTAAGCCAACAGCTAATTGCCCCCACTGATGCTAGCTGCCTTCATACTTGTACTGTCCCAAGGCTAGACAGACACACAACACATGCAGACAGAAATGGAACAGATGCTCTGCAACTGAGCTGTGTCACTTGCACACATAAACGGAACAGATGCTCATTATAATACCCTGACTAGGGTTGTTTGCTCTGAAACTCTAGTGTGCTAACCGCACACATGTAGGAATCAGATCCTAAGCCAACAGCTAATTTCCCCCACTTATGCTAGCTGCCTGCCTACTTGTACAGTCTCAAGGCTAGATAGACACACAACACATGCAGACAGAGTGGTAGAGTATCATCAGGCAATAACCACACATAAATGTCACTAGCTCTGAGAGCCTTTTATACACTAGACTCTTGTCCAGTGTTAGGGTTGGCGGAGCGCACCGAATATATTTATTAGATGGGATAGGTGCGTTTGCAACCCAGGATCCATCGTGCAGGAAAGAACCTGCTGTTAAGTAAGGTGGCGAAGCAAAATTGAATAAACGAACTCTGTTACTTCACAGAGCCCGTAGTAAAGAGAACGCTGTGCCCTGTTTAGCTCACAGGGGCACAGCTACTGTGTAGAGCCAACAGTGGTCATGCAGTCCAACCAACACGCAGCTCCTCTCCGGTGGAGCTGGAATTCTATCGGCTATTAGCCAGCCATGAATTCACACATAAACTCCTCACCGGAGGTGCCAGCATTCTAGGGGCTTATTTCAGCCAGGTCCCTGACTGCATACACAAAACTCCTCGCCAGAGGTGCCAGCATTCCAGGGGCTTATTTCAGCTGGGTCCCTGACCACACACACGACCACACTGGCGCTGAGCTCGTACATATTTGACACTAGCGCATGGCCGTGCAGTCATGAGAACCTTATATAGCTGCAGCACCTACAGGACCTTCCAAGAAGGACCAATGGAAGGCTGCCACAGAACTTGATCAGGTACAGGACCTTCCTGGAGGACCAATGGAAGTTGCTGCAGTACCTGAGCATGTGACCCTTAATCTCCACTGAGAGATCTTACCCTGGGCATGCTCAGTGTGTGCAAAGCAGGACTTAGTCCCAGAAAAGCCTGCTCGCTGCAGATCAGTGCAGGGTACAATAGCAGAGCCTGGAGAGGCAGCAGTAACCCTTTGCACAATATCAGACTCAGTGAGACGCTGGGACCGACGTCTCCGCTGAGCAGGCTCCACTGCGGCTGATGCAGAATGGGAGACCGCAGCAGACATTGCTCGAGATTCCCCCTGTGCAGCAGAGGGAACTCGACTCCTAACATCCAGTCTGACAGAACCTTGCCCGTTGACCAATCCAGCACTGCCACATCACCAGAGCAGCTGATGTCCAACCACCAATGAGAAGATGCCACCTCACGGACATGCTCAGTACAGTGATCTTCAGACTTTGACTGGTTACTAGGGTTGAGCGAAACGGATCGGACATTTTCAAAAGTCGCCGACTTTCAGCAAAGTCGGGTTTCATGAAACCCGACCCGATCCCACTGTGGGATCGGCCATGCGGTCGGCGATCTTCGCGCCAAAGTCGCGTTTCATATGACGGAATGTGGGCAGCGTGATGACATAGGTTCCGGATTACTTTTTGCGGCGTCACAGGGGGTAAAACCGCCATCTTAACGTTTGGGATATAGCGATTTGAGCAGTGAAACACAAACTTTGCAGGGACGGAGGGGAGAGAGAGAGAGAGAAAAAAAAAAAAAAATCCCCATTGACCTGCATTGGGTTTCGTGTTTCGGTTGGCCCCCGACTTTTCACAATAATCGGCCGATTTCACACGATCTGACTTTCGAGACAGTCGGGTTTCACGAGACCCGACTCGATCCTAAAAAAGCAAAAGTCGCTCAACCCTACTGGTTACTATTACTGGTTACTAAGGGCTTGGCTGGAGAGCCAGAAGTAACCAAGTGTATGCCACGAGCCTCAGCAAGATGATGGGACCAACACCTATGCTAAGCAGCACCCGCAGGGGAGACTGCTGAGGCAGACAAGGCTTGGGATCCACCCTGTGCAGCGGGAGAATCACAGTGCCTAACAATCACAGTATGAAAAACAAAAGCAGCTTAATTTAAAACATGACATACCACAAATAGACAAAAAATGTATTTGTATGTTGATTTTGTGTTTCACTTTTCAATATTTCTTATTTCTTTCTTTTTTGAAAGTTGTTCATTTTTTATTCCATTAGCAGTTAAGGTAGCAGGAAATTGTTCAATAGGGTAGTTTACATAAGTGTTTTTACACACGGGCTAAAGACTTGTGTGACACCATGCATTACTGTTTTTTGGATCAGACTCACCCATTCAAGGTCAGCTGATTAGGTACAATTTTAATTCCTCTGTTCATACAGATATTCCAGGTAAATTCAATTTACAGAGAAGTTATACCCTTGGGATTTCAGCACTCACTATGAAGATAAGATGTTTTGCGGATTGAGCAGGTGGCAGTGAAGAGCGAAGGTGCCAGATAGATGATCAGTAGAGATCAGCAAACCAAAACTTATAAATTTGGCATCCATAATGTACAGTTAATGTCCATTGCTAAATGCCAAGCACAGACTTTCCCTTGAAGTCCATTGCAGTGTTTGGAGTTGCAGGGGAAGTCTATTGACGCTGCAGAGAGAGATTTTTTTTCACAAGCCGGGAGGCTGGACACGCGCGCATTTTAAAATTTTAAAATGCGCGCGTGTCCAGCCTCCCGGCTTGTGATTGGTTGACCGCGACGCAACCAATCACAAGCCGGGACGTCACGGGAGGCTGGACAAGCGCGCATTTTAAAATGCGCGCGTGTCCAGCCTCCCGTGACGTCACGGCTTGTGATTGGTTGCGTCGCCCATGTGACTGCGACGCAACCAATCACAAAGCCGGGACGTAATTTTAAAATCCTTAAGGGCCTGAAATTACGTCACGGCTTGCTGTGATTGGTTGCGTCGCCCATGTGACTGCGACGCAACCAATCACAAAGCCGGGACGTAATTTTAAAATCCTTAAGGACCTGAAATTACGTCACGGCTTGCTGTGATTGGTTGCGTCGCCCATGTGACTGCGACGCAACCAATCACAAGCCGGGACTTCACGTAAAGGAAAGAAAAGCGCAAATTTTAAACAAAGAACGCTGCCGCTTCCCTCGGTAAGGTGCAGGCTGCGTCGGAGAGGTGAGTATAGCAATATTTTTTATTTTAATTCTCTCTTTTACACATTTTTACATTAATGTTGTTTCGATACCGATACCCGATACCACAAAAGTATCGGATCTCGGTATCGGAATTCCGATACCCGCAAGTATCGGCCGATACCCGATACTTGCGGTATCGGAATGCTCAACACTAGTCACCACTTCTGTAATTTTAACTCACTACTGATTTTGGCTTTCAAATATTGATGTAAAATACTGACCAAATGCTGAAAGTCTGAATGTGGCCCGAGGGCTTGTTTGTTCATATGCTTCAGTATGTAAAACTGATAGCATATGGACAGCACTTTAACCATTACTAGTTAATGTGGTAGTTTACATGAATGTTTTTACCCAAGTACTGATGATCACAGTATTCACTAGTTTGATCTGTATTCTGAATCGGACTAGTCCATTTATAAGTCAATGGGAGCTTAAATAAACTGATGACTTATGGGTTACCAAATGCCATGCATTCTTCATGGATGCATTACAATTATAAAGATAGGAAACTGTATTTGTCCTTTATTATTAAATTGTTCATGTAAAAAATGGATGCCATAAAGAAGAAAAAGTAAAAAATGTACATAAAAACAGACACACAGATAGAACAAAGATTGCATGCAAATGACAAAACATAAAAAAGTAATCAGTTTATCTTGACAAAAAACAGATTACTTTGCATTTTCTTGTGGGGGCTTAGGATGTGAAAGGTGGTGTTGGGTCAATTCAGATTTTAACCCCTTCACCCTCTGAGCTTTTTTTGTTGTTTTCGTTTTTGTTGTTTGCTCCCCTTCTTTCTAGAGCCATAACTTTTTTATTTTTTTGTCAATGTGGCCATGTGAGGGCTTATTTTTTGCAGGATGTGTTGCAATTTTGAAAGATTCCATTGGTTGTACCATGTTGTTTAACAGAAAACTGGAAAATAATTCCAAGTGCGATGAAATTGCAAAAAAGTGCAATCCCACACTTGTTTTTTGTTTGGCTTTTTTGCTAGGTTCACTAAATGCTAAAACTGACCTGCCTTTGTGATTCTCCAGGTCATTATGAGTTCATAGACACCAAACATGTCTAGATTCTGTTCTGTTTTAAGTGGTAAAAAAAATCCACAATTTGCTAAAAAAAAAAAAGAAAAATTGTGAAATCTTTCGTTACTAGTGTTGAGCGATACCGTCCAATACTTGAAAGTATCGGTATCGGAAAGTATCGGCCGATACCGGCAAAGTATCGGATCTAATCGGATACCGATACCCGATACCAATACAAGTCAATGGGACACCAAGTATCGGACGGTATCCTGTATGGTTACCAGGGTCTGAAGGAGAGGAAACTCTCCTTCAGGCCCTGGGATCCATATCAATGTGTAAAAGAAAGAATTAAAATAAAAAATAGGGATATACTCACCTCTCCGACGCAGCCTGGACTTTACCGCCGTAACCGGGAGCCGTTAAGAATGCACGCTTGAAGTGCCTTAGATGACGTCACGGCGCTCTGATTGGTCCGTAGCGGTCGCGTGACCGCTACGTGACCAATCACAAAGCAGTGACGTCACCTAAGGTCTTTCAAGCACTTGAAATACCTTAGAAGACGTCCGCAGCTTCTGCATCCGCAGCTTCTGTCCGCAGAAGCGCTTGAAAGACCTTAGGTGACGTCACTGCTTTGTGATTGGTCGCGTAGCGGTCACGCGACTGCTACGGACCAATCAGAGCGCCGTGATGTCATCTAAGGCCCTTCAAGCGCGCATTTTTAGGTACAACGGCTCCCGGTTACGGCGGTAAAGTCCAGGCTGCGTCGGAGAGGTGAGTATGTCCCTATATTTTATTTTAATTCTTTCTTTTACACATTGATATTAATCCCGATACCGATTCCCGATACCACAAAAGTATCGGATCTCGGTATCGGAATTCCGATACCCGCAAGTATCGGCCGATACCCGATACTTGCGGTATCGGAATGCTGAACACTATTCGTTACCCGTAGCGTCTCCATTTTTCGTGATATGGGTGGGGTGAGGGCTTATTTTTTGCATACCGAGCTGATGTTTTTAATGTTACCGCTTTTGTGCAGATACGTTCTTTTGATCGCTCGTTATTGCATTTTAATGCAATGTCGCGGCGACCAAACAAACTTAATTTTGGCGTTTTGATTTTTTTTCTCGCTACGCCGTTTAGCGATCAGGTTAATCTTTTTTTATTGATAGATTTGGCGATTTTGAAAGCGGATATACCAAATACGTGAAGGTTTGATTTTCTTATTGCTTTATTTTGATTGGGGCGAAAGGGGGGTGATTTGAACTTTTATTTTATTTTTTTTATATTTTTAAACACTTTTTTAAAATTTTTTTGCCATGCTTCAATAGCCTCCATGGGAGGTTAGAAGCGTCCACTACTCGATCACCTCTGCTACATAGAGGTAATGCACAGATCACCTCTATGCAGCAGAATTACAGGCTTGCTATGAGCGCCGACCACAGGGTGGTGGCGCTCATAGCAATCTGCCATCAACAACCATAGAGGTCTTGAGGAGACCTCTGGTTGTGATGGCAACACACCGCTGACCCCCGATAACGTGACGGGGTCAGGGGTGTACGTACTTCCGGCTGCACGGCTGGCAGCACTTGTTAAATGCCGCTGTCAGCGTTTGACAGTGGTATTTAACTAGTTAATTCTGCTCGCAACCATTGCAAGCACATGTCAGCTGTTGAAAACAGCTGACATGTCGCGGCTTTGAGGTGGGCTCACCGCCGGAGCCCACCTCAAAGCGGGGGATACTGCCAGCTGAAGTACTATTCTAGCAGCTGGCAGAAAAGGGTTAAAATAGTTAATATTTATTAAAAAAATCACTCCCATCAAACATTTTTATGCTCTTAATATATTACAGTCATCATATTACATGACTGCAATATATTATACTCTAACCAGCTAAATGTTCTCTTTTCTCTGCTCTATGCAGAAGCATTAAATTTCTTCTTACTGCATAAATCATTCTCTTTTTCAGCTTCTGACCCAGCGGCTTCCTCCCCCCTTTGTCATAAACTTTTGCAGTGATTTATGAATTTTGCAGGCACAATTAACCCCGTTTCTACATAGAGCTTAGAATGCTTCAGCTAGTCAGTTTTAATCATGTAATGTCATAGATCTAATAGGAAACAGAAGAATTAGCCTGGTAGAAAGGCAAAATTAGCAATTGTAAGTGCACAGTCCCATATAATATGATGACTGCAATATATTAAGAAGTTACAAATTGTTATGGGAGCACTTCTTTAAATTATACCCAAATTATATATAAATGTACCAATGTACCTTACAACTTGGAAGCCACAGCAAAGAATCCCAGGATCCAGATGTAGACATAGACAAAAAGCAAAACAAATAAAGGAACACGCAAAGTCAATGAAAACAGTAGCAAAGGCTACTGTAGGTCCGCGGCCACACTGAGCTACATCTATAATATAAAGACTAAAAAAAATAGGGATATCTCACAGAGTGGTGAATGCAAATGATATGGAAAATTGAGTGTAATGCCATCTGTATTTTGCTTAAACCACATACTGACCTTGTGTATTTTAAAATGTATAATCCCCTTAAATGGTGTAAATAAAAGTTAAATTGTAATATCTTTAGTTAGGGAATTTTTGCCAATTTGTGAATACATAAATTGAGAGTACTTACCTTAACAGGTTGTGCCAGGTGAACACAACTCCGCTAATAGTTAAAACATGGTGCAGCTTCTGTCTTGCATCCACTGCTGAGCTTGCCCAAGGACAAAGACAAGTGGTGACAATAATTTAAACTGCAAGTTCAATGGTTTGATCCAATGTATTATGGCATCTACTTCATTGGTGTTCATGTCTTTGTGTATACAGCAAACAGCTTTTATGTCTATATCACAACTACTTGTAAAAGGGCCCTTGAGCCTGGAAATACGTTGTGTACGTAGATAGATGGCAAAGGATATTGTAAGTAGGAGAACGACGGTTCAGATAACGGCAGTTCTTGTGAAGCATTTGTGTCAGGAGTTCTGCCAGCTGTAACTCCTTCTGAGAACTCAATGGTGCCGGCAACGGCCTGTGCGGTGTCTTTTCTAGAAAAGTCCTGTGGGCAACAACGCCTTGTCTTCTGGCGGCAGTGGTCGGTCTCCAGTATCTTCCACTGTGCCTAGTCCATAAACTGCCATGGCTGACAAGGGTACAAGCCTTAATACTCTACCAGCCCAATGTGGCTCTGCAACTATATTCCAGGTGAAGTCAGGTCACAAGTGTCTGAGCAAATATTCACTATCAAAGTCAGGGCGCAAGTGTCAGTCTTGTATGTGGTCCCTCTTATGTGGCACGTGTGCAGTACTCATGAACTGTTAGCGTGCGGTGCCTTTCTCCTAATTAGCCTCCAGGCACACACTGCACGTCCCTCTCCCTCTCTGGTCCCTGCTGCTGGTGGCGGGGCTGCTGTACAGACGCAGGCCTGTGTAATGCTGATGCTCCTGGGATGGAGCACTTCTCTTCCTGGCTGCTGCTGTGCACACCTGGTTCTGCACACTCTGCAGCAGTCCCTCTCACTGGATTGCTGCAGTGCACACTGCTTCCCTCAGCCCAGCAGTCCCTGTCCTTCTGGTCTGCTGCAGCACGGACTGTCTCAGCGCCGGTACTCTGTGTGGGGATGTGTTCACACCAAATTGCTCTGCTGCACGCCTTCTTCTTCCTCTTTCTTCACCCTTCTCGGGCATCAGAAAGGTGCCCCTCACAAGTGCTTCCCTCAGGCAGCAGGGGAAGGTCCGCCTTACTAATGCTTTCCCCTGGGAACAGTGAATATAGCCTATTTCCGGACCCGCTATGTAGCTACCTGCTGTCTCGTCGTCCTCCTTACATACTAAGCTTTTGATAAAGAAGTTTTTAATCAGGTCTCTTTTGTAGTTTAGATGGGAATTACCCAACAAATGCTGGGATGCATTAGGATCTAGATGTGGCTTTCAATTCACTGGCTGGGGAAGACTGGTCTAAATAATTTGTAATTGTATTCACAAATCAAAAACAAACTTTTTATTTCTGAAACCGTAACCTCAAGGGAACATTTTACAACATTTACTTCAACATAGTTTATCATACTCATAACTGGATTGTAATAAATGTTTTTAATTATTTCATTTTAATCAAATGTATGAGTCAATAATGAAATAACTGCAACTCAGACAATGATATCTTTAAAAATCTGTATGGAACATGGCTATGGATATTGAATTTTATAAACTCTGTTCAATATCAATTTTAATTGCAGGAAAATTATTATTTTAAAAAATATAGCAAACACAGAGAGAATGAGCATATCTATATTGTTAGACTTGAATAATTCCCTGTTTTTATATTTTATGTACAATACCTTTTTTTCTAAGTTTAGCTCCACAGAGATTCATATTTATGCATATTATTTATTGATTCATATAGCACACTACTAACTGGTTGTTTATAGATCTTAGCTATTTGATTTACTATTGCTAAAAAAAATCAATATGTATCATGGCATTTTTTGGATTTGCTGCTGGTAATTTTCTGCATCTATTTGTTACATTCTTGTTCAGGTAACTTATGCTTATTTCAAATACCAAATCCTGCAAGAATAGAATTTAGTGCTTCACTTTATGTTCTGTGCATAAATAGTATTATAGTTTTTACGCATTTAGATTTTGGATACATCTGTAAGACTGGGTCATCTGTATGTGATTTAAGCTTATATTACTGTAAAATCTCCTTCTTTGTATGTGTAAATGGATGCGTAAATTGTGTCTTTTTAGAATACATTTGACTGAGTTATTGATCTGTGTGCCCCAAATGTTTTTAATGTTATATTAAGAAAGCATTCCCATTAAAGTTTGTATCTCCTTAATATATTGCAGTCATCATATTATCCAGCACTGTGTACTTACAATTGCTCATTTTGACCTTCCACTCAGTCATTTATTCTCTTTTTGATTTGGTCTATGACATCACGTGATTAAAAGCAGACTAAGGGTACCGTCACACATTGAAATTTTCATCGCTGCGACGGCACGATTCGTGACGTCGCAGCGTCGTATAATCATCGCTCCAGCGTCGTAGACTGCGGTCACACATTGCAATCACGGCGCTGGAGCGATGCCGAAGTCCCCGGGTAACCAGGGTAAACATCGGGTAACTAAGTGCAGGGCCGCGCTTAGTAACCCGATGTTTACCCTGGTTACCAGCGTAAACGTAAAAAAACAAACAGTACATACTCACCCGTCGGTGTCCTTCAGGTCCCTTGCCGTCTGCTTCCTGCTCTGAGTGCAGCCGTACAGTGAGAGCAGATCACAGCACCGCTGCGCTCTGCTCTCACTTTCTGGCCGGCACTCAGAGCAGGAAGCAGACGGCAAGGGACCTGAAGGACACCGACGGGTGAGTATGTACGGTTTGTTTTTTTACGTTTACGCTTGTAACCAGGGTAAACATCGGGTTACTAAGCGCGGCCCTGCGCTTAGTTACCCGATGTTTACCCTGGTTACAAGCGAAGACATCGCTGGATCGCTGTCACACACAACGATCCAGCGATGTCAGCGGGTGATCAAGCGACGAAAGAAAGTTCCAAACGATCTGCTACGACGTACGATTCTCAGCAGGGTGTCTGATCGCAGTAGCGTGTCAGACACAGCGATATCGTAACGATATCGCTAGAACGTCATGAATCGTAACGTCGTAGCGATGGAAATTTCAATGTGTGACGGTACCCTAAGTGAATCCTTGTAAGCTTTGTGTAGAAACAGGAAGTCCCTTTTCACTTCATGAGTAATCACTGCAAAAGTCCTTGGCAGGAAGGAGGAGCGGAGCAGCTGGGTCAGGAGTTGAGGAGGGGATGAGTCATGCAGGGACAAGAGACTTCTGTTTCTATAAAAAGCAGAGAGAATATGAGAAGTAACTCGGTAAAAAAGCAACATGAGCAATTGTAAGTACAGAGTGCTAAATAATATGATGATCACAATATATTAAGAGGATAAGCATTTTGATGGGACTGCTCTTTAATACTGCTGTTCGATACAATTATGAAAAAAATAAACATACCGCTCAGCAAACACTTTACCATATGCAATTCTATTAGTATGCAGTTGTGGACATTTTAAGAGGTCTCAACAAACATAAACAAGATATGTGTTGTGACTGTGAATTAACTTGCAGAATGTTAGTCTTGAATTGTGTTTTTCTCTTTCTATAGTCTAACATATTCTTTATTCCTGCATTGCTCACCTCTCCTAGCTCCAGCACAGGGGGCTGTTTCTCACTTTGCTGGTATATGGACACTATGATTCATTATTGCTATGTCCACTCTACTACCTTATCGATTCTAGCTTGATTCATCTTGGATTCCTTGTCAGTCACTCCATTTGTTGTTGTTCCAGCTCTGCCATATCTGCAACTAATGTTCCAAATTAACTGTCCTGATGTGGTGTTGATCGCTGGCCACAACTCAATGACATTCCGACCATAACATAATTTGCAGGTTGGTAAGTAAAGAAGTAATAGAGAAACAAGACATGCACTCAGGGAATCGTGTGGTTGGTGCTGGTAGAACTCGGAGAAATCCAGATCATACAAAATTTAGAAGAAAACAACCGCACTCAAATTGTAGATTTGCGTCATAAATGTAATATGATGTGATATAATGTGATACAATCAATTGTTGAGGTATTGTAGAGGTAACGTTTCGACCCTTTTATGGGCCTTTATCAAACCTCACTGTAAAAGTACAGAAAAAAAAAATATAATTAGAAAACATGTGTGGAGCAAAACGAAAATATACATATGCAGCTTACTACATCCAAAGCAAGAGAATGTAGACAAGGCGCCACAAATAGATGACATACAAAGTCACAGGGGAACCCATACAATATTATAATATTTACAATATTTACATACTATATGCAAAAAATATACAAAAAGAAGCCCTAGATAATGTAGTCAAAATGGCAGTGAACTGCTACAGAGCAAGGAGGCGGGGGCCAAGGAAGTGGCAACGTTGTCCACTAGAATTCAAAAGCAACATTGTCTACTAAAACAAATGCAAATACAGGACACTAGATTGATACATGGGAGAAACAGTAGTACTAGCAGCGTATATGCAAAGTGTTAAGCATACCTGACCTTCAGGAAGGAAGTTAAAGGAAGTAAGCAACGTAGAACACAGTGGCTCCTAGGGAGGGTAAAGAGAATTGTAAGATAACAAAAAAAAGGGCAGGGAGGGGTAGAGATAAGGACCAAGAAGCAGCAGTACAATGGTAAAAAGCCAAATAGTAAAGAAAGCCCTGGTAGGCAATAAAGGATAAGCGCACATACCACTTGGGGAGGAGGAAACTGGATAATCCGGAACAGCACGGATAGGGGATATGGTCCCTGTAGAAGCTAGAGACACAGGGGAGCAAATAGAGAGAGGGGCTTATAAAATGAGCAGACAGTGGGAGGAGTATGCAGGGGCGCATGGCGATGTACGGTACCTGTGGGTCTTATGTCCGGACAAAGCGGCTGTGATGTGAGTACTGGCCAGTGGCTGTGGGAAAAATAGACCCAGGGCAGGAAGTGAGGTAGGGCGGGAAGAGGATGACGTCAGACGCGGAGCGACAGGGACGCACAAGGCAGGGGACCTTGGTGGAACGCAAGGAGGAACGCAAGGGGCAGGCGCATGCGCCGTGCTGCTGGGCTGAGTGGATAGCGTACGGCGCCTGTGTACTGCAGGAATGGCAGCTGCGGGGAGCGTGGTGGTATGGCGCATGCGCCAGGCGGCGGTGGCTCAGCTAGGATGCAGCCGAGAAAATGATGTAGTAGGGGAGGGAGCCGGAGGTACACATGTGAATGGGCCAGGAGATGAAGACAGATGACAGGGAGGGTGATGTGGAAAAAAAGGAAGGAGAAAGGACATAAAGAGGTGGGAAGGGCGAGTGGGGTAAAAAATGAAGAATGAAATAAGAGAAAGACAAAATGAAAAAATAAAAATAAAAATAATGATAATCATAAAAGATAAAAAATAGAGAAATAAGACAAATGGATATGGTATGATGATAAATATAAGATGAAATAAAAACATGCAAAAATAGAAATAATGAAATGAATGAAAATGATGGAAAAATTAATGGAAAAAATAAAAATAAAATTAAAGGATAAAGAATAAAAATAAAAATTAGTAAATATGGAAAATAAAATAAAAAAATTAAAATAAAAAAATTAAAAAAATAAAGGGAAAAACAAGAAATAATGGACATCGGTAAAAAGCAAGCTTGTAATGAGGAAATGTGGACACAAGAGTGAAGAAAAGGGGCACAACAGTCATCAAAATGTATGAAAAATATAAAGATTATGAAAAATGAGAGATAAAAATAAATGAAAAAAAGAGAAAAAAAAATATAGAAAAAATAAAATGAAAAAGAGAATACAAGGAAACACAAAGTAAAAAGTAAAAATTAAATAAATAAATAAAAATAAAAAGTGAGAATAAAAATAAAATGGAAAAAATGAAAAAAATAAAAAATATAAAAAAATTGAATGATGAAATAAAAAAATGAAAAAATAATAAATGAAAAAGTAATAAAAAAATGAAAAATAAAAATAAAAATAAAAATGATAATGGATCTGTGTACTTACCCCAGTGGAATATAGTGGATAACAATATTCAGGCTACCTGCAAGTAGGAGATAGGTTAGTAAAATAAGAATAGAGAAGGTCAGCATGCTCACACCTACAAAAGACAGTAGAATATAATGAACAAAAAAAACGTACAGTATAATATATAATGATGTCATACGTAATAACAAGAGACTCAGCAGAAGATCACTAGGTCACCTGGTGGAGAGATATTGATCAGATTAAATCAGATTAAATCGAGTTCCCTATTGAGACCTTTGGGCATTAGTGTCTGTAGGGTAAAAATCCAATAGGATTCACGTTGACGTAATAATTTTATGTGGTTCCCACCTCGTCTGGGACGCTCAACCTGCTCGAGCACCTGAAAGCGTAGCTGGGATACTGAATGATTGGCTGCTACAAAATGGTGTGGAAGGGGGAGCCAGGTTTTTTTACACCTAATAGTGGACTTGTGACTAGAGATACGTTCGTGAATATGTTGCGTGGTTTCACCCACGTAAAGAAGCCCACATGGGCATTTAATGGCGTAAACTACGTTATTAGACTCACAAGTAAAGAATCCTTTAATTGGAATTTGCTTACCGGAATGTGGATGGGTGATGGTGTTGGACTTAATCACATTTGAGCAGCATGCACAGTTTAGACATGGATATGTGCCGCACCTATCGGTGCCCAAGAAGGTCTGGCGTGGTAACCTGGAAGAGCTACCCATGTCCGCCTTGACAACTCGGTCCCTGATGTTGTTAGGCCTACGTTTGCACATGAGTGGTGGTATTCGAAATGCTTCAATGTGTGGGTATGCGTTGTGCAGTAGAGACCAGTGTTTACGGATGATGTTATAGATCATGGGCATGAACGGGTGATGAGTGTGAACAAAGGGAACTCGCTCTGGTTTAGTTGGTGATTTAAAGTTTGAAGATGGGTTAAGGGCTGACCCCTTTTCTCTGGCAAGTAAACTGCTAGGATAGTGTCTTGCTACGAACTTGCGGGACATGTCATCCAGACGAGTAGGTAGTAAATCTGGATTAGAGACAATGCGTACCACTCGTTTAAACTGCGACCGGGGCAGCCTATTTTTGGTGGATAGTGGGTGGCAACTCTGATGATGCAAGAGGCTGTTGGTGTCAGTAGGTTTTGAGAAGAGATCTGTGCTGAGCTCTCCATTGGGACTTCTGATGACCATAGTGTCCAGGAATGAAATTTGGGATGTACTGAAGTTCAATGTGAACTGGAGTTCAGCACGGACAGAATTGAGATGATCAGAAAAGGTGATAAGGGAATCCTGTGGGCCTGTCCATAGACAAAAAACATCATCTATGTAGCGAAGCCAGCAGAGATTATAGGACTGAAACAGAAGGTTATTGTAGACATACTTCTTTTCAAAAGCATCCATATAGGTGTTGGCGTAGGCAGGAGCCACGTTGGCACCCATGGCTGTACCTTGGGTTTGGAGATAGAATTGATCCCCAAACAGAAAAAAATTATTGCATAAAATCAGAGACAGAAGGTCAAGACATAGCTGTTTAGAGTGGTGTGAGAGTGCAGATTGCTCAAGAAGGTCACCAACCGCTGTTATACCCAGGTCATGTTTAATGGAGGTGTAGAGGCTTTTGACGTCAAATGTGACTAGGAGGCAATCAGGCGGGGTGATGGCAAACTGCTTTAGAATTTGGAGGAAGTGGCCTGTGTCCAGGATGAAGGATCTCATGTTTTTGGTAAGGGGAGTGAGAATTTTCTCCAAATAAATTGAGATGGGAGCCAGTATGGAGTCGGTGGAAGCAACTGTTGGTCGGCCAGGCGGATTGAGGAGTGATTTATGAATTTTAGTTAATGTATAAATGACTGGAGTAACAGGATGAGGATTGGTGAGAAAAAGACTAGCTTTTGAGTCCAAGATATTGAGAGCTTGGTATTTGTGGAGAATGTTATTAATCTGCAATCTAATGTTGGGGGTCGGATCAGAGGAAATTCTTTGATATGTAGTAGTATCTGATAGTTGTCTCAGTATTTCAGCCGAATAATCAGCTGTGTTCTGAACAACAATAGCCCCACCCTTATCGGCCGGCTTAATGGTGATTTTTTTATTGGTCCTGAGTGACTCAATGGCCTGTTTCTCGACTGGGGAAATGTTACTGTGGGTAGGGAAACTACCCAAGTGATGTTGCTCTAGTATGGTATTAATATCCCTTTGAATTAGGTCAATATAGGTCTCCGTGGCATGATTAGTACGTGGTGGATTAAAGCTACTGGTGGTACGCAGCCCTAGATTGACAATACTAAGTTCAGGAATAGGATCCTCCACAGCCGTGGGGGTCCTATTCCCAGCAGAGTCCTGTGACAGTCCAAAATGGGTCTTGAGACGGAGGTTACGGTAAAACTGTTGCAAGTCCTGGGTCAATTTGAATTTGTCCCATGCTGGAGTAGGGCAAAAGGATAAGCCCTTTTGTAGAACTGATAGTTCAGCAGGACTCAGGGTGTAGGAGGAAATATTGATGACTGAGTTGGGGGCCTTACCTGTGACCTCGTAGTCATGCATTCTCGGTTTCCTGGCGGCCCTCCTTGTCGGTCGCCTCCGGGACGGATGTTGGGTCTCGAGTTGGGTCGTCCGAATAAAAAACGATTCTGTGGACCGCTTGTGGAACTGTTGCTGTCTGAGCTGTAGGGCCCATAATGTCGAGGTCCACTGTAGCCTCGCCTGGTGTGTGAAGATGCAGAGTCGTTCCATCTGTAGACTCGGCCCGAGGCGTAGTCCTCTGAGTCCCGTTGAAACTTGGACCTTTTTTTGTCTTGTAAGTACTTATGATGTTCGTCTATCGATTTGTCGATTTTAGCCTTCAAAGAATTCCAATCCGTGGCTGTAAGTGTAGTGGATAATTGTTCCTCAATGGCAGTCAGCTTTTCTTCAGATTCGATGATAGCTGTTTGAAGGAAATCGATAGTCAATAAAATAATATCCAATGAACACATATTCAAGATCTTCTGAAATTTTTCACAAAAGTCCGGTTTGTCAGAGAAAAGTGTGGGTCTAAGATGGCTTCGAAGACCACGTGGGATCCTGCTGAGCCTATAGTATTCAGCTAATGTGACTGAGTATAGATCAAACTAAGTCAACCTCCTCCGCTCACGCTCATAATCCTTGGTGCGAAGTTCTTGAGGCGGAGTCTTCAGGAATTCACCTGAGCTGGTCACTTTACCAAGTATCCTGGTAGCAGCAGTATCATCAAAGGCAAAAGTATCAGTAGACATTGAGGGCACAGGTGCAGACATCCGTAAAAATTAGCAATAGAGAAACAAGACGTGCACTCAGGGAATCGTGTGGTTGGTGCTGGTTGAACCCGGAGAAATCCAGATCATACAAAATTTAGAAGAAAACAACCTCACTCAAATTGTAGATTTGCGTCATAAATGTAAGGACTTTAATAGGAACACCACAGTGATACAATCAATTGTTAAGGTATTGTAGAGGTAACGTTTCGACCTATTTATGGGCCTTTATCAAACCTCACTGTAAAAGTACAGAAAAAAAAAATATATATATAATTAGAAAACATGTGTGGAGCAAAATGAAAATATACATATGCAGCTTACTACATCCAAAGCAAGAGAATGTAGACAAGGCGCCACAAATAGATGACATACAAAGTCACAGGGGAACCCATACAATATTATAATATTTACAATATTTACATACTATATACAAAAAATATACAAAAAGAAGCCCTAGATAATGTAGTCAAAATGGCAGTGAACTGCTACAGAGCAAGGAGGCGGGGGCCAAGGAAGTGGACAACGTTGTCAACTAGAATTCAAAAGCAACGTTGTCTACTAAAACAAATGCAAATACAGGACACTAGATTGATACATGGGAGAAACAGTAGTACTAGCAGTGTATATGCAAAGTGTTAAGCATACCTGACCTTCAGGAAGGAAGATAAAGGAAGTAAGCAACGTAGAACACAGTGGTTCCTAGGGAGGGTAAAGAGAATTGTAAGATAACAAAAAAAAGGGCAGGGAGGGGTAGAGATAAGGACCAAGAAGCAGCAGTACAATGGTAAAAAGTCAAATAGTAAAGAAAGCCCTGGTAGGCAATAAAGGATAAGCGCACATACCACTTGGGGAGGAGGAAACTGGATAATCTGGAACAGCACGGATAGGGGATATGGTCCCTGTAGAAGCTAGAGACACAGGGGCACAAATAGAGAGAGGGGCTTATAAAATGAGCAGACACTGGGAGGGGTATGCAGGGGCGCATGGCGATGTACATTCTCTTGCTTTGGATGTAGTAAGCTGCATATGTATATTTTCGTTTTGCTCCACACATAATTTCTAATTATATATATTTTTTTCTGTACTTTTACAGTAAGGTTTGATAAAGGCCCATAAAAGGGTCGAAACGTTACCTCTACAATATCTCAACAATTGATTGTATCACTGTGGTGTTCCTATTAAAGTACTTACATTTATGACGCAAATCTACAATTTGAGTGCGGTTGTTTTCTTCTAAATTTTGTATGATCTGGATTTCTCCGGGTTCAACCAGCACCAACCACACGATTCCCTGAGTGCACGTCTTGTTTCTCTATTGCTAATTTTTACGGATGTCTGCACCTGTGCCCTCAATGTCTACTGATACTTTTGCCTTTGATGATACTGCTGCTACCAGGATACTTGGTAAAGTGACCAGCTCAGGTGAATTCCTGAAGACTCCGCCTCAGGAACTTCGCACCAAGGATTATGAGCGTGAGCGGAATAGGTTGACTTCGTTTGATCTACACTCAGTCACATTAGCTGAATACTATAGGCTCAGCAGGATCCCACGTGGTCTTCGAAACCATCTTAGACCCACACTTTTCTCTGACAATCCGGACTTTTGTGAAAAATTTCAGAAGATCTTGAATAAGTGTTCATTGGATATTATTTTATTGACTATCGATTTCCTTCAAACAGCTATCATCGAATCTGAAGAAAAGCTGACTGCCATTGAGGAACAATTATCCACTACACTTACAGCCACGGATTGGAATTCTTTGAAGGCTAAAACCGACAAATCGATAGACGAACATCGTAAGTACTTACAAGACAAAAAAAGGTCCAACTTTCAACGGGACTCAGAGGACTACGCCTCGGGCCGAGTCTACAGATGGAACGACTCTGCATCTTCACACACCAGGCGAGGCTACAGTGGACCTCGACATTATGGGCCCTACAGCTCAGACAGCAACAGTTCCACAAGCGGTCCACAGAATCGTTTTTTATTCGGACGACCCAACTCGAGACCCAACATCCGTCCCGGAGGCGACCGACAAGGAGGGCCGCCAGGAAACCGAGAACGCATGACTACGAGGTCACAGGTAAGGCCCCCAACTCAGTCATCAATATTTCCCCCTACACCCTGAGTCCTGCTGAACTATCAGTTCTACAAAAGGGCTTATCCTTTTGCCCTACTCCAGCATGGGACAAATTCAAATTGACCCAGGACTTGCAACGGTTTTACCGTAACCTCCGTCTCAAGACCCATTTTGGACTGTCACAGGACTCTGCTAGGAATAGGACCCCCACGGCTGTGGAGGATCCTATTCCTGAACTTAGTATTGTCAATCTAGGGCTGCGTACCACCAGTAGCTTTAATCCACCACGTACTAATCATGCCACTGAGACCTATATTGACCTAATTCAAAGGGATATTAATACCATACTAGAGCAACATCACTTGCGTAGTTTCCCTACCCACAGTAACATTTCCCCAGTCGAGAAACAGGCCATTGAGTCACTCAGGACCAATAAAAAAATCACCATTAAGCCGGCCGATAAGGGTGGGGCTATTGTTGTTCAGAACACAGCTGATTATTCGGCTGAAATACTGAGACAACTATCAGATACTACTACATATCAAAGAATTTCCTCTGATCCGACCCCCAACATTAGATTGCAGATTAATAACATTCTCCACAAATACCAAGCTCTCAATATCTTGGACTCAAAAACTAGTCTTTTTCTCACCAATCCTCATCCTGTTACTCCAGTCATTTATACATTAACTAAAATTCATAAATCACTCCTCAATCCGCCTGGCCGACAGTTGCTTCCACCGACTCCATACTGGCTCCCATCTCAATTTATTTGGAGAAAATTCTCACTCCCCTTACCAAAAACATGAGACCCTTCATCCTGGACACAGGCCACTTCCTCCAAATTCTAAAGCAGTTTGCCATCACCCCGCCTGATTGCCTCCTAGTCACATTTGACGTCAAAAGCTTCTACACCTCCAGTAAACATGACCTGGGTATAACAGTGGTTGGTGACCTTCTTGAACAATCTGCACTCTCACACCACTCTAAACAGCTATGTCTTGACCTTCTGTCTCTGATTTTACGCAATAATTTTTTTCTGTTTGGGGATCAATTCTATCTCCAAACCCAAGGTACAGCCATGGGTGCCAACCTGGCTCCTGCCTACGCCAACACCTATATGGATGCTTTTGAAAAGAAGTATGTCTACAATAACCTTCTGTTTCAGTCCTATAATCTCTGCTGGCTTCGCTACATAGATGATGTTTTTTGTCTATGGACAGGCCCACAGGATTCCCTTATCACCTTTTCTGATCATCTCAATTCTGTCCGTGCTGAACTCCAGTTCACATTGAACTTCAGTACATCCCAAATTTCATTCCTGGACACTATGGTCATCAGAAGTCCCAATGGAGAGCTCAGCACAGATCTCTTCTCAAAACCTACTGACACCAACATCCTCTTGCATTATCAGAGTTGCCACCCACTATCCACCAAAAATAGCCTGCCCCGGTCGCAGTTTAAACGAGTGGTACGCATTGTCTCTAATCCAGATTTACTACCTACTCGATTGGATGACATGTCCCGCAAGTTTGCAGCAAGACACTATCCTAGCAGTTTACTTGCCAGAGAAAAGGGGTCAGCCCTTAACCCATCTTCAAACTTTAAATCACCAACTAAACCAGAGCGAGTTCCCTTTGTTCACACTCATCACCCGGTCATGCCCATGATCTATAACATCATCCGTAAACACTGGTCTCTATTGCACAACGCATACCCACACATTGAAGCATTTTGAATACCGCCACTCATGTGCAAACGTAGGCCTAACAACATCAGGGATCGAGTTGTCAAGGCGGACATGGGTAGCTCTTCCAGGTTACCACGCCAGACCTTCTTGGGCACCGATAGGTGCGGCACATATCCATGTCTAAACTGTGCATGCTGCTCAAATGTGATTAAGTCAAACACCATCACCCATCCACATTCCGGTAAGCAAATTCCAATTAAAGGATTCTTTACTTGTGAGTCTACTAACGTAGTTTACGCCATTAAATGTCCATGTGGGCTTCTTTACGTGGGTGAAACCACGCAACATATTCGCAAACGTATCTCTAGTCACAAGTCCACTATTACGTGTAAAATAACCTGGCTCCCCCTTCCACACCTTTTTGTAGCAGCCAATCATTCAGTATCCCAGCTACGCTTTCAGGTGCTCGAGCAGGTTGAGCGTCCCAGACGAGGTGGGAACCACATAAAATTATTACGTCAACGTGAATCCTATTGGATTTTTACCCTACAGACACTAATGCCCAAAGGTCTCAATAGGGAACTCGATTTAATCTGATTTAATCTGATCAATATCTCTCCACCAGGTGACCTAGTGATCTTCTGCTGAGTCTCTTGTTATTACGTATGACATCATTAAATATTATACTGTACGTTTTTTGTTCATTATATTCTACTGTCTTTTGTAGGTGTGAGCATGCTGACCTTCTCTATTCTTATTTTACTAACCTATCTCCTACTTGCAGGTAGCCTGAATATTGTTATCCACTATATTCCACTGGGGTAAGTACCCAGATCCATTATCATTTTTATTTTTATTTTTATTTTTCATTTTTTCATTACTTTTTCATTTATTATTTTTTAATTTTTTTATTTCATCATTCAATTTTTTTTATATTTTTTTATTTTTTCATTTTTTCCATTTTATTTTTATTCTCACTTTTTATTTTTATTTATATATTTAATTTTAATTTTTATTTTTTACTTTGTATTTTCTTGTATTCTCTTTTTCATTTTATTTTTTCTATTTTTTTTTTCTCTTTTTTTCATTTATTTTTCTCTCATTTTTCATAATCTTTATATTTTTCATAAATTTTGATGACTGTTGTGCCCCTTTTCTTCACTCTTGTGTCCACATTTCCTCATTACAAGCTTGCTTTTTACCGATGTCCATTATTTCTTGTCTTTCCCTTTATTTTTTAATTTTTTTAATTTTTTTATTTTAATTTTTTTATTTTATTTTCCATATTTACTAATTTTTATTTTTATTCTTTATCCTTTAATTTTATTTTAATTTTTTCCATTATTTTTTCCATCGTTTTCATTCATTTCATTATTTCTATTTTTGCATGTCTTTATTTCATCTTATATTTATCATCATACCATATCCATTTTCATTTGTCTTATTTCTCTATTTTTTATATTTTATGATTATCATTATTTTTATTTTTATTTTTTCATTTTGTCTTTCGCTTATTTCATTCTTCATTTTTTACCCCACTCGCCCTTCCCGCCTCTTTATGTCCTTTCTCCTTCCTTTTTTTCCACATCACGCTCCCTGTCATCTGCCTTCATCTCCTGGCCCATTCACATGTGTACGTCCGGCTCCCTCCCCTACTACATCATTTTCTCGGCTGCATCCTAGCTGAGCCACCACCGCCTGGCGCATGTGCCATACCACCACGCTCCCCGCAGCTGCCATTCCTGCAGTACACAGGTGCCGTACGCTATCCACTCAGCCCAGCAGCACGGCGCATGCGCCCACCCCTTGTGTTCCTCCTTGCGTTCCACCAAGGTCCCCTGCCTTGTGCGTCCCTGTCGCTTCGCGTCTGACGTCATCCTCTTCCCACCCTACCTCACTTCCTGCCCTGGGTCTATTTTACCCACAGCCACCGGCCAGTACTTACATCACAGCCGCTTTGTCCGGACATAGGACCCACAGGTACCGTACATCGCCATGCACCCTTGCATACCCCTCCCAGTGTCTGCTCATTTTATAAGCCCCTCTCTCTATTTGCGCCCCTGTGTCTCTAGCTTCTACAGTGACCATATCCCCTATCCTTGCTGTTCCGGATTATCCAGTTTCCTCCTCCCCAAGTGGTATGTGCGTTTATCCTTTATTGCCTACCAGGGCTTTCTTTACTATTTGGCTTTTTACCATTGTACTGCTGCTTTTTGGTCCTTATCTCTACCCCTCCCTGCCCTTTTTTTTGTTATCTTACAATTCTCTTTACCCTCCCTAGGAGCCACTGTGTTCTACATTGCTTACTTCCTTTATCTTCCTTCCTGAAGGTCAGATATGCTTAACACTTTGCATATACACTGCTAGTACTACTGTTTCTCCCATGTATCAATCTAGTGTCCTGTATTTGCATTTGTTTTAGTAGACAACGTTGCTTTTGAATTCTAGTGGACAACGTTGTCCACTTCCTTGGCCCCCGCCTCCTTGCTCTGTAGCAGTTCACTGCCATTTTGACTACATTATCTAGGGCTTCTTTTTGTATATTTTTTGTATATAGTATGTAAATATTGTAAATATTATAATATTGTATGGGTTCCCTTGTGACTTTGTATGTCATCTATTTGTGGCGCCTTGTCTACATTCTCTTGCTTTGGTTGTAGTAAGCTGCATATGTATATTTTCGTTTTGCTCCACACATGTTTTCTAATTATATATTTTTTTTTCTGTACTTTTACAGTGAGGTTTGATAAAGGCCCATAAAAGGGTCGAAACGTTATCTCTACAATACCTCAACAATTGATTGTATCACTGTGGTGTTCCCATTAAAGTCCTTACATTTATGACGCAAATCTACAATTTGAGTGCGGTAAGTAAAGAAGTAACAGAAGTTTGACAGCTTTGTACAGTACTCGACAGCAATAAAACATCTCAAATACTAAACTAAGCAGCAATTTTTTTTATTGAACTTCCCAATGTACCCTATATTGTAAGCATTGCCTAAAACATGGGAACACATTTGCAATGCAACTTCGACTGATAATAATTGATGAATCAATATCATTAACTATAACTTGGCACATAGCTGAAGAACTTTCCATAACCATAGGTTATGAGAGCAATAACATTTATTAACAATTTGTATCTCAAGGACATATATTTCTGGGTGGCAACTCAGCAGCCAAAGACTTGTTCTGGTTACTAATAGCAATATCTCATTCTAGATCTCTAGATATGAAGGGTTAATGTGAGAGCTCCAAATGAATGTAGCAGGTGATTCCTTGATATTCTGGTGGCTCTTGCGATCTGGTTTTCAAATGACAGTTCTGTGCTATGTTGTGCATAAATATTTGATTCTTCAGAATTTCTTTTAGTCTTTGCCTGATGAAGAGACCTGAGTAGTCTCAAATGCTTGCAATTTGTTACCATCTTTTCAGTTAGCCCTTAAAAGGTATCAACCACTGAGGACTCTCAACTCTAAATTTTATTCTATCTACTGGCTAACACGGTACCAAGATATATATCTTTCTTGTTGTGCTTGGGAACTCAAAAGGGCCTGGAAGTCCACAGAAGACAACTGTGGTGGATGTTCGCAGAATTTTTTTCATGATGAAGAAAAATTTATTCACAACATAAAGCCAAGTAAATAACACTCTCCAGGAAGTAGATGTTTCAGTATCTAAGTCTACAACAAAGAGAAGACTTCATGAAAGCAAATACAAGCCGGATTAGACTTTGCCAAAAAAACATCTAAAGAAGCCAGCCCAGTCCTGCAAAAGCATTTTTTGGACAGATAAAACTAAGATCAGTCTGTACCAGAATGATGGGAATGAGAAAATTTGAAGGTTTGAAACAGCTCATGATTCAAAGCATACGAGATACTCTGTAAAACATGTTAACAGCAGTATGAGGGCATGGACATGCATGGTTTCCAATGGCACTTGTTTGCTTGTGTTTGTTGATGATGTTTGAGACAGAAGCAGCCGAATGAATTCTGAAATATATAGGGCTATACTTTCTGATGAAATTCAATCAAATGTAGCAATGTTGATTGGACAGTGTATCACAGTACAGATGGACAATGACCCAAAACATACTGCAAAAACAGGAGTTTCTTAACCTCTTTCTGACCTCGGATAGTACGTCCGAGGTCAGATACTGCACTTTGATGCAGGGCTCCGGCGGTGAGCCCGCATCAAAGCCGAGACATGTCAGCTGTTTTGAACAGCTGACATGTGCCCGCAATAGCGCCGGGTGAAATCACATTCCACTGCCGCTATTACTTAGTTAAATGCCACTGTCAAACCCTGACCGTGGCATTTAATCTGCGCTTGCGGCCGGGCGGCCGGAAATGAGCGCATCGCCGACCTCCGTCACATGATCGAGGGTCAGGGATGCATCAGAATGGTAACCATAGACATCCTTGAGACCTCTATGGTTACTGATGCTGGCCGGCTGTGAGCGCCCCCCTGTGGTCGGCGCTCATAGCACATCTGCATTTCTGCTGCATAGCAGCGATCTAATGATCGCTGCTATGTAGCAGAGCCGATCGAGTTGTGCCAGCTTCTAGCCTCCCATTGAGGCTATTGAAGCATGGCAAAAGTAAAAAAAAGTAAAAAATATGTGAAAAAATATAAAAGTTTAAATCACCCCCCATCGCACCATTCAAAATAAATCATTTTAAAAAAAATCATACCTACACATATTTGGTATCACCGCATTTAGAATTGCCTAATCTATCAATGAAAAAAGGATTAACCTGATCACTAAACGGCATAGCGAGAAAAAAATTTGAAACGCCAGAATTACATTTTTTTGGTTGCCGCGACATTGAATTAAAATGCAATAACGGGCAATCAAAAGAATGCATCTGCACCAAAATGCTATCATTAAAAATGCCAGCTCAGCACGCAAAAAATAAGCCCTCAACCGACCCCAGATCATGAAAAATGGAGACGCTACGGGTATCGGAAAATGGCACAATTTTTTTTTTTAATGAAAGTTTGGAATTTTTTTTCACCACTTAGATAAAAAAAACATGTTAGGTGTCTATGAACTCGTAATGACCTGGAGAATCATAATGGCAGGTCAGTTTTAGCATTTAGTGAACCTAGCAAAAAAGCCAAACAAAAAACAAGTGTGGGATTGCACTTTATTTGCAATTTCACCACACTTGGAATTTTTTTCCCGTTTTCTAGTACAAGACATGGTAAAACCAATGATGTCGTTCAAAAGTACAACTTGTTTTGCAAAAAATAAGCCATCACATGGCCATATTGATGAAAAAATAAAAAAGTTATGGCTCTGGGAAGGAGGGGAGCAAAAAACGAACACGGAAAACGGAAAATCCCAGGGTCATGAAGGGGTTAAGTGGAATATTGTGCAATGGCAGAGTCATTTATCAGATCTTAACCCCATCAAACAGCATTTTACATGCTTAAGACAAAGCTTAAGGCAGAAAGACCCACAAACAAGCAACAACTGAAGTCAGCTGCAGTAAAGGCTTGGCAAGGCATCACAAGGGAGGAAACCCAGCATGTGGTGACATCCATGGCTAACAGACTTCAGGCAGTCAGTAAACACAAGGGATTCTCTACAAAGTATTAAAAATGAACATATTATTGATGCTAAAGTTAATTTGTCCATTTACTTTTGAGCCCCTGAAATCAGGAGGCTTTATATAACAATGGTTGCAATGCCTAAATGTTTCAAAGGATATTTTTGTCCAACCCCTTTAATTAAGCCTGAAAATTTGCACTTCAATTGCATCCCAGTTGTTACATTTTACATTCAAAATAGTGGCAAGCAGAATCCTAATTACAAAGATTCTTTCACTGTCCACATACTGTATTTCTGTATACACTTAAATTTATGTGTTTAACCATTCTTCACTTTGAAAACAGCTTTCGAGTATCGATTTTTCTAGTTAAGTTGCATAGTTTTTGTAGGAATTTGTCAGGATCTATACTTGTGGAAATCTTTCTGTCTATTTATAAAATCCCAGACAGAATTGATGATGTAGACATCAGGATGCTGTGGGGGCCATTTCATCCTTTCCAAGACTCAATATTCTTCTTTAAGTTGAAGATAATTCTTAATTACACTGACTCCAAATTTATTCTGCAGTAGGACATACAACCAACCATACACCTCCCTGAGGGTGTTGCATTATAGATAAGTATCTACTTTAACTACCTATCAGTGTTATGCTTTCAGAAAATTAAATAATTTTTTAGACAGTATCAAATTGGTTTCAATATGGGGAGACATGGAGGCCTCAGTTAGGTGTCTGGTTGCTTCAGCAACCCATCAACACCCCGAATCAAAGTGTGGAGGTGTTCATTGGCTGAAAAAGAAGGCCAGTACTGGAACTAGAATCTAATGGGTACAAGATCAAAATTTGGACCTGGGCCCCCACCTGCATGTTTGTCAGATATATGGGTCCTTGTATTGTTATAGAGCTTACAAAGACATCAGTTCTCACTCTCAAATTATTATGTCCCCATTCTGATGCATTTCTCTAATAATGTCCCCAATCATGTACTCTTTTTTTAATACTGGCCCCCACCCTGGGCCCCTTCCTAAAATAATATATCCCATCCTGTGCCCTTCCTCTAATAATGTCCCCCATTCAAGGTCCCTTCATTTTATAATACCCCCCTACCTGGACCTCTTATTTAATAATGTCCACATCCTGGCCTCCTTCCTGTGATAGTGTAACCAATCCTTGCCCTCTTCCTTTAATATCGTATTCCATCCTGCCCCCTTTATTTAAGAATGTCCCTTATCCTAGGTAACTTTTTTCAATAATGTTTTTCATCCTGGCCCCTTTATTTAATAATTATACCCACTCTGGGCTCCATCCTGTAATAATGTCCCCCATGCTGAACCACTTTCACTTATATTGTCCCCCATCCTGGTAGAATGTTCATTTTTGAAATAATGTTCCCTAACCTGTAGTAATCTCCTCCATCTTAGCATCTTCTTGTAAAAATTTCACCATCCTGTGCCCCTTTAAATAATAATGGCACGTATATGGGCCCCTGCCTATATTGATTCTCATTCCCTTTATTTGATAATGCAAAATTTGTACCTGGCCCAATCCTGAATGTTGACTAGATGTATGGGCCCTTGTAGTATTCTAAAGTCTATAAAGACATACTGTAGGTGTTCACCCCTATGTGTTATTGTGCATCCTGCCTGGCCTCTTCTTGTAAAAATGTTCTCCATCTTGATCCCTTGATTTAAGAATGTCACCCATCCTTGACCCCTTTTAGTAATAATGTTCTCCATTTTGGGTTCCTTCCATTAATAATGTCCTCCATCCTAGGCCCCTTCCTATAATAATGTTCATTCTGTAATAAGGTCTGCTATCATGGGCCTGTAAGAATAACCTCTTCCCTGTAATAAACTCCTCTATTCTGGCCACTCCCTATAATAATGTCCCCCATCTCAACCTCCTCCAGTGTAATAATGACTCACATTATTGCCCTTATCTATATTAATGGCCTCCATATTGGGCTCCTTTATTTAATAATGTTCCCCATCCTGGGCAACTTCCTATAATAATGTTTCCCATCCTGGGCCCCTTGCAAAAAAATGTCCTACATCCTGGGCTTCTTCCAAAATAATGTCTACCATCCTGGGCCCTTTGCCGTAATAATGTCATCTGCTCTTCTTCAACACATTTTTAAAAAATAAACAATTCTTCTGACCTTCCGTCACTCCCACAACATGCAGTGTCCTCTTCTATAGCATGTCAGGAAAAATATGTACTGGAAATATGCATGTGATCATGATCATTACACCTCTGGAGGTAGCAATCTCCCACTTTTTAACTTCTCACATGCCACTGTAACTATTGACAGCAGTGAATTAGGGGTTGAACTTCTAAGAACACTGGTGAGAATATTGATCTTAGCCTGTCTTTATACAGTGGGTACGGAAAGTATTCAGGACCCTTTAATTTTTTTAAACTTTTTAACTTTTTTAACTCTTTGTTTCATTGCAGCCATTTGGTAAATTTAAAAAAAGTTCATTGTTTTACATTAATATACACTCTGCACCCCATCTTGACTGAAAAAACAGAAATTTAGAAATTTTTGAAAATTTAATAAAAAAGAAAAACTGAAATACCACATTGTCATAAGTATTCGGACCCTTTGCTTAGACACTCATATTTAAGTTACATGCTGTCCATTTTTTTGTGATCCTCCTTGAGATGGTTCTACTCCTTCATTGGAGACCAGCTGTGTCTAATTGAACTGATAGGACTTGATTTGAAAAGGTACACACCTGTCTGTATAAGACCTCACAGCTCACAGTGCATGTCAGACAAAATGAGAATATTGAGGTCAACAGAACTGGCCAAGGAGCTCAAAGACAGAATTGTGACCAGGTACAGATCTGGCCAAGGTTACAATAGAAATTCTGCAGCACTCAAGGTTCCTAAGAGCACAGTGGCCTCCCTAAGCCTTAAATGAAATAAGTTTGGGACAACCAGAAGTCTTCCTAGACCTGGCCGTCCAGCTAAACTGAGCAGTCGTGGAAGAAGAGGCATGGGGAGAGAGGTAAAGAAGAACCCCAAGATCACTGTAGCTGATCTCCAGAGATGCAATAGGGAATTGGGAGAAAGTTCCTCAAAGTCAACTATGACTGCTGCCCTCCACCAGTCAGGCCTCTATGGCAGAGTGGCCTGACGGAAGCTTCTCCTTAGTGCAAGACATATGAAAGCTCGCATAGAGTTTGCTAAAAAACACATAAGGACTCCCAGACTATGAGAAATAAGATTCTCTGGTCTGATGAGATGAAGATAGAACTTTTTGGTGATAATTCAAAGCGGTATGTGTGGAGAAAACCAGGCATTGCTCATCACCTGCCCAATATAATCCCAACAGTGAAATGTGGTGGCAGCATCATGCTATGGGGGTGTTTTTCAAATGCGGGGACAGGCAACTGCTTGTCATTGAAGGAAACATGATTGCGACTAAGTACAGAGATTTCCTGGATGAAAACCTCTTCCAGAGTGCTCTGGACCTCTGACTTGGCCAAGAATTCACCTTCCAACAAGACAATGACTCTACGCACACAGCTAAAATAACAAAGGAGGGGTTTCAGAACAACACTGTGACCTTTCTTGATTGGCCCAGCCAGAGCCCTGACCTAAACCCTATTGAGTATCTCTGGTGAGACCTGAAAATGGCGGTCCACCAACTTTCACCATCCAACTTGACAGAACTGGAGAGGATCTGCAAGGAAAAATAGCAGAGGATCCCCCAACTCCAGGTGTGAAAAACTTGTTGCATCATTCCCAAGAAGACTCATGGCTGTACTAGCTCAAAGGGTGCTTCTACTGAATACTGAGCAAAGGGTCTGAATACTTATGACCATGTGATATTTCAGTTTTTCTTTTTTAATAAATTTGCAAAACTTACTACATTTCTGTTTTTTTCAGTCTAGATGGGGTGAAGAGTGTACATTAATGAGAAAAAAAAGAACTTTTTTAAATTTACCAAATGGCTGCAATGAAACAAAGAGTGAAAAATTTAAAGGAGTATGAATACTTTCCGTACCCACTGTATATCAGTAGGGACTTCTGTACACAAACACACTGAAACAGAAGCTGTACCATGTGATCAGCATAACAAATAAATCTAGCAGTGAGCACAAATTTAAATGTCACATGACATACAAATGTGGTCCATAGAAATAAGGTTTAAAAAGTGGCTTATTTTATCTTGATCTCAATAAATATTAAATGTTTGGTCCTGGAAACAATCTTGCATCCTACATAACATTACTTAACATTTTCAACCAAGCTTAAACATGTTTTATTCAAAAAAATAAAAGCATAGTGTAGCAGAACAGTAAACTCATTATCTATTTTCAACAAAAGCTGAATTGGATGCAAGATGATGTAATTCTGACATTCACACATAAATTCCTTTATCACTTTGACAAATAATAAGGAGCACAAGTGTTTTGCAGAATGACATACATTAAATTGTTCCTTTTACTCCTAATAATTTAACGTTATTACATTGTCTTAAATTATCAAATCATTATTCAGTATATATTTTAAAAATCCATACATTTGTATAGCTTAGGTAACGAAAATAATAAAATCTCTCAAATTCAGTATTAGTTACCTTATAATCATAACATAGCTAATTGAATCTGAATGATAATCGATTAAAAATAAAGTGTTTGGTCATTCAGGCTTCTTTTACATATTGCTAACTCATTTGTGGATAATATTTATTGTCCAGGGGCCACAGCAGATTGAATCATTTTAAACGGCTGCAGTGAAATTTAAAGGGTATTTAGAAATGAAGGGAGAAACAGAGGATCTTGATCACAACTGCAACTATAATGAGGATAAAACTAAATGATCACAAGTATCACTACAATGGAGAGAGCTACATGCATATGAACCTCTCCTCCTCTATGGAGGGCTAAGTAGAGGTTTAGGGCACCACCATTTCTTGATATTCATAGATATCCAAGAGAATAAATACCTACCTAAGATGGTTATTATATATCTTCTAATTATGACACAAATCTCTTAGATGGAAGTATTATTTTAAAGAATATGCAAATTGACTCTTCCGAGAAAAAGAGGACTTAAACTCTATAGCGCCACCTGTTGAAAGTAGCGATCCTACAAGTCACAATCAACCCTTTAACGAGTCGTGCAATATGACTAAGGATAAAAGCCAAATCAGTATCTCAATTTGCAGACACGGTGTTTCGGGCTGTTGGCCCTCGTCAGTGTGAAGCATGAGAACTAATTTGACTAGATGAGAGGCTATGGACTGGGGTCTAAGGGGTAAGGTTTCTCCTTATGGAGAGTGACATACCAGCTCTGGCTTGTCAAGGTAAGAAGGCTTAGTCGCCGTGCAATGCTCCTCTGGGAATTTGAATATGCAAATTGCCTCTTCCGAGAAAAAGAGGACTTAAACTCTATAGCACCACCTGTTAGACCCCAGTCCAGAGCCTCTCATCTAGCCAAATTAGTTCTCATGCTTCGCACTGATGAGGGCCAACAGCCCGAAACACCGTGTCTGCGAAATGAGATACTGATTTGGCTTTTATCCTTAGTCATATTACACGACTCGTTAAAGGGTTGATTATGACTTGTAGGATCGCTACTTCCTACAGGTGGCGCTATAGAGTTTAAGTCCTCTTTTTCTCAGAAGAGACAATTTGCATATTAAAATTCCCAGAGCAGCATTGCATGGCGAATAAGCCTCCTTACCTTGACAAGCCAGAGCTGGTATGTCACTCTCCATAAGGAGAAACATTATTTTAAAGAAATAATTTAGGTAAATTTGACACACTGGGTTACGTCTAGTGCTGGGCCTTAGAATTTGCCAGTGGAATGGCGTCTTTCAGTAGTATCATCCATGCTAACAACAATACACCATTATTAATCACTTCCCAGCTAAGATGCTGTAAACTTTTCCATGACATCAATGTTTTCTGAGACATTAAAGTTACATGGGGGGAGATGCCATAACCTCAAATACAGGTGCTTATCAAAACATTATAATATCATCAAAAAGTTAATTTATTTTACTTCATCGATACAAAAAGTGAAACTCATATATTATATCAAGTCATTACAATCAGAGTTATATATTTCAAGTGTTTCTTTCTGTTAATGTTGATGATTATGACTTATAGCCAATGAAAACCCAAAGTCATTATCTCAGTAATTTAGAATACTTTATAACACCAGCTTAAAAAATTATTTTTAAATTCAAAATGTTGGCCTACTGAAATGTATATTCAGTAAATGCACTCAATACTTGATCGGGGCTCCTTTTGCATCAATTACTGCATCAATGCGGCGGGGCATGGAGACGATCAGAATGTGGCACTGCTGAAGTGTTATGAAAGCCCACGTTGCTTTCATAGCAGCCTTCAGCTTGTCTGCATTGTTGGGTCTGATGTCTCTCATCTTTCTCTTAACTTACTTTGGCTGGTCCGAAAAATGAAAACAATTGTAGCCGTCCACCTTTCATGTCTCCCCTTTTTTTCATAGATTGTAAGCTTGAGAGCAGGGCCCTCATTCCTCTTGGTATCTGTTTTGGTCTTTATGTTTATTGTTATGCTGTAATGTCTATTGTATGTACAAGTCCCCTCTAAAATGTAAAGTGCTGCAGAATATGTTAGCACTATAGAAATAAAATTATTATTATCATTATTATTGACAATACCCCATAGATTCTCTATGGGGTTAAGGTCAGGTGAGTTTGCTGGCCAATCAAGCACAGTGATACTGTTGTTTTTAAACCAGGTATTTGTACTTTTGGGAGTGTGGACAGGTGCCAAGTCCTGCTGGAGAATGAAATTTCCATCTCCAAAAAGCTTGTCGGCAGAGGGAAGCATGAAGTGCTCTAAAATTTCCTGGTAGACAGCTGCACTGACTTTGCTTCTTATAAAACACAATGGACATACACCAGCAGATGACATGACTCCTCAAACCATCACTGATTGTGGAAACTTCACATTAGACCTCAGGCAGCTTGGATTGTGTGCCTCTCCACTCTTCCTCCAGAATCTGGGACTTTTATTTCCAAATGAAATGAAAAATTTAATTTAATCTGAAAACAACATGTTGGACCACTGAGCAACAGTCCAGTTCGTTTTCTCCTTGGCCCAGGTAAGACGCTTCTTGCATTGTCTATTGGTCATGAGTGGCTTGACACAAGGATTGCAACATTTGTAACCATTGTTCTGAAAATGTCTGTGTGTGGTGGCTCTTGAAGCAATGACTCCAGCAGCAGTCCACTACTTGTGAATCCCCCCCAAATTTTTGAATGGCCTTTTCTTAACAATCCTTTCATGGCTGCAGTTATCCCGGTTGCTTGTGCACCTTTTTCTACCACACTTTTTCCTTTCACTCAACTTTCCATTAATATGCTTAGATACAGCACTCTGTGAGCAGCCAGCTTCCTTAGCAATGGCCTTTTGTGGCTTACCCTCGTTGTGGAGTGTGTCAATTACTGCCTTCTGGACATCTGTCAAGTCAGCAGTCTTCCCTATGATTGTGAAGCCTACTGAAACAGACTAAGGGGCCTTTTTAATGCTTAGGAATCCTTTGCAGGTGTTTTTTGTTAATTATTCTAATTTACTGAGATATGACTTTTGGATTTTCATTGGCTATAAGCCATAATCATCAACATTAATAGAAATAAACACTTGAAATAAATCACTCTGTTTGTAATGACTCTATATAATATCTAAGTTTCAGTGTTTGTATTGAAGGACTGAAATAAATTAACTTTTTGATGATATTCTAATTTTATGAAAAGCACATGCATATCTTCCAGGAATTATGCTGATATCTGAGATATATGAGAATGAATAGAATTAAGCTATGACAGCTTCATCCATCTGACTTTTCAGGACACAGAGACCAGGATTATAATGAAATGTAACACTGCCATCCAAAAGATTAGATAGCAGATCCCACTGTTTGATAACAGTCTATAGATACAGCTCCTATCTACTTTTCTCTACATTCTCCTTACATCTCTGCACATTGCACAAAGAGAGATCGCAACACTCTCCTGCAAAAAAGTGCAATCTTTGTATTTACAATTTACAGACAGTATGCTGTCCCTATATTCACATAAGGCTACTTTCACACTAGCGTCGGGCTCGGCCCGTCGCAGTGCGTCGGGCCGAGGTTACCGACACTAGCGTTGTATGCGCCGCACAACGGGGGCAGCGAATGCATTTTTCCAGCGCATCCGCTGCCCCATTGTGAGGTGCGGGGAGGTGGGGGCGGAGTTCCGGCCGCGCATGAGCGGTCGGAAAAAGCAGACCGTCGGCGGCAAAAAATGTTACATGTAGTGTTTTTTTGTGCCGGCGGTCCGCCACAACACGGCGCAACTGTCGCACGACGGTTGCGACGTGTGTCAATCCGTCGCAATCCGTCGCTTAATGTTAGTCTATGGGGAAAAAACGCATCCTGCAAGCACTTTTGCAGGATGCGTTTTTTTCTGCCAAAAGACGCATTGTGACGGATTGCAGTTAACGCTAGTGTGAAAGTAGCCTTAGAAGTTGGAAAAAATAAACAATTGGGAAAAAACAGTTTGCAAGATAAAGAAAATGTTTTAATCTAAATACACTGCTAAAAAATTAAGAGAACACTAAAATACCACTTCCTAGATATACTCCAGTTGCAAATTTTAATTCTTTACATAGTGGAATGTGTTAAGATCAATGTAAATCAAAATTAATATTCCATGTTGCACTGGAGGTGGAATGATACTCAAAACCAAAGTGGAAAATCAAATCAAATTACAGACTGATCCAATTTCAATGAAAATGCCTTACACAAGGAAATTATGCTAAGTAGTTTGTGTGGCCTCCATGTGCCTGTAGGACCCCCCATGCAATGCATGGGCATGCTCCTGATGAGGCAGTGGATGTTCTCCTGAGAAATCTCATGCCAGACTTGGATTAAAACATCAGTCATCTTCTGGACAGTCTGTGGTGCAACGTGGTATTGGTCAATGGAATGAGGCATGATGTCCCAGATGTGCATAAATGGATACAGGTCTGGGAAACAGGCAGCCAAGTCCATAACATCAATTCCTTCACCATGCAGGAACTGCTGACACAAATCAGACACATGAGGCCTAGCATTGTCATGCATCACATGGAAGCCAGGGCCCACTGCACCTGCATATGGTCTCACAATTGGTCTGAAGGTCTCATTCCAGGAACCTAATGGCAGTCAGAGTACCTCTGGCTGTGCAGCCTCCAAAGGAATGCTTCCCCAAACCATTACTGACTCACTGCCAAACTGATTATACTAGAGAATGTTGCAGGCAGTAGTACATTCTCCATAGCATCTCCAGACTCTGTCACGCCTGTCACAGGTGCTGAGTGTGAACCTGCTCTCATTCGCTAAGAGCAGAGGGTACCAATGTTGAATCTGCCAATCTTGGTGTTCTCTGGCAAATGCCAATAGTCATGCATGGTGTTGGGATGTAAGCACGACAGCCAATATTGGATGTTCGGCCCGTATATCACCCTTATGTAGTCTGTATCTGACAGCTTGAGCAGACAAATGGATGTTAGTGTTTGCTGGGGATCATTTTGCAGGGCTCTAACACTTCTACTCCTGTGTCTCCTTGCACAACAGAGGAGGTAGTTGTCCTACTGCTGGGTTGTTGCTCTACTACTCTCTGCTCCACATCTCCTGGTGTACTGGCATGTGTCCTGGTATCTGCTCCATCCTCTGGACACTGTGCGGACAAACACAGCTAATCTTCTTTCCACAGCTCACATTGATGTGCCATTCTGGATGAGCTGCACTACCAGAGCAACTTCTCTGGGTTGTAGACACTGTTTCATGCTACTGTACAGTACAACTAAGTGTGAGAGAAATGACGAATTGCAAAAGTGACCAAAACAATAGCCAAAAAGGATGAAAACATGGAAATGTTCTGTGGTCATCCCCTGCAGAATTACTACTTTATAGGTGTTGTCTTTTTAATTGCCTATTATTTCTACCTGTTGTCTATTCCATTTGCACAATAGCAAGAGAAATTGATCCACAATCGGTGTTGCTTTATAACTGGACAGGTTGATTTCACAGAAGTGTGATTGACTTGGAGTTACACTGTGCAGTTTAAGTGTTCCCTTTATTTTTTAAGCAGTGTAGTAATGTGATACGTTGTTCAAATAGAAGTTATTGTAACTGTCAATAAAGACTGTAAACCTGCTGTTAGGGGTCGAGTTCCCGCCTCTGCACAGGGGGAATCTCGGTCCATCTCTACTGCGGTCTCCCATTCTTCTCCTGCCGCAGTAGAGTCTGCTCAGAAGAGACGTCGGTCCCAAAGTCTTGCTCAGTCTGACTCTGTGCAAAGGGTTACTGCTGCTTTTCCAGCTTCTTCTATTGAAGCCAGTGCTGGGCAGCGGCAAGCAGACGCTTTTGGGACTAAGTCCCGCTTTTCTCCTTCTGAGCATGACCAGGGTAAGATCTCTCATTGGAGATCGAGGATCACATGCTTAGATACTGCAGTAAAGGCCATTGGTTCTCCTGGAAGGTCCTGAAGGTGCTCGGGCTTTGTGGCAGCTTCTCATTGGTCCTTCTAGGAAGGTCTTGTTCGTGCTTCAGCTATAAAAGGCTCGCATGGCCGCACGGCCATGCGCTAGTATCAATTAAAATATGTGCTTTGCGCGAGTATGGTTATGCATGAATGTGTTCAGGGACCCGGCTGAAATAAGCCCCTAGAATACCGGCTTCTCCGGTGAGGAGATTGTGTGTTTGTATTCAGGGACCCGGCTGAAATAAGCCCCTAGAATACCGGCTTCTGTTGTGAATTCTGTTTGTGGGCTCCCTCTGGTGGCTACTGGTGGTACTGGCTGACTTCTGTCTGTTATCTCCAGTGCACCTGTTCCCATCAGGAAATGGGAGTTTTCTATATAGTCTGGCTTCTCAGTCATTTACTTGCCGGCTATCAATGTTTCCAGAGCTCCTCTGTTACTTGCTACCTGCTCCAAGGTCTGCTGATTCAGATAAGTTGGATCATCTGTACCTTTTGTGAATTTTTGTCCAGCGTGCTTTTATTTGAATCTTGCTGCTGGAAGCTCTAGTGAACTGAAATGACCACTCCGGTGTCATGAGTTGATAACGGAGTTAAAGTTATTTCAGGATGGTATTTTGAAGGGTTTTGAGTTGACCGCGAAGTCCACTTTTGTATTTTCTGCTTTCTACTTAGTGGGCCTCTCTTTGCTGAACCTGTATTCATACTACGTATGTGTTTTCTTCTTAACTAACCGTCATTATATGTTGGGGGCTACTATCACTTTGGGGTTTTCTCTGGAGGCAAGCCAGGTCTGTGTTTCCTCTAATAGAGGTAGCTAGATCTCCGGCTGGTGCGAGACGTCTAGGGATAAAACGCAGGCACGTTCCCCGGCTATTGGTAGTTGCGCGTGAGGTTCAGCATCGCAGTCAGCTTAGATTCCATCTTCCTAGAGCTAGTCCTGTTTTTGCCTATGTCCCTGCCATTGGGAACCATGACAGTATAGCCGGCCTAACTGTGTTCAAAGTATTGGCTGAAGAAGGAGAGAAAAGAAGTTTCTGATACCTTTTTTTTTTACTCTGAAGTCTGTCTAGCCATAATTGCAGTCTGCTGCTTTTCCCTCCTCTTAATCCCTGAATGGTTCAGATCTCAGCTGCTGAGAAATGGATATCCAGAGTTTAGCTTCAAATCTGAATAATCTTGCTTCTAAGGTTCAAAATATACAAGATTTTGTTATACATGTTCCTATGTCTGAACCTAAAATTCCTATACCAGAGTTTCTTTCTGGAGATAGATCTCGTTTTTTGAATTTTAAGCACAATTGTAAATTGTATCTTTCTCTGAGATCTCACTCCGCTGGAAACCCCGCTCAGCAGGTTAAGATTGTTATTTCCTTGCTGCGGGGTGACCCCCAGAATTGGGCATTTGCATTGGCGCCAGGGGATCCTGCGCTGCTCAATGTGGATGCGTTTTTTCTGGCGCTGGGGTTGCTCTATGAGGAACCTAATTTGGAGATTCAGGCTGAAAAAGCCTTGATAGCCCTCTCTCAAGGGCATGATGAAGCTGAAATATATTGTCAAAAATTTTGAAAATGGTCTGTGCTTACTCAGTGGAATGAGTGCGCCCTGGCGGCGAATTTCAGAGAGGGTCTCTCTGACGCCGTTAAAGATATCATGGTGGGGTTTCCTACGCCCACAGGTCTGAATGAGTCCATGACAATGGCTATTCAGATTGACCGGCGTTTACGGGAGCGCAAACCTGTGCACCATTTGGCGGTGTCTTCTGAGCAGGCACCGGAGAATATGCAATGTGATAGAATTCTGTCTAGAAGTGAGCGGCAGAATTATAGGCGTAGAAATGGGTTGTGCTTCTATTGTGGTGATTCTGCTCATGTTATATCAGCATGCTCTAAATGCACAAAAAAGGTTGATAAGTCTTTTGCAGTTAGCACTTTGCAGTCTAAGTTTATTTTGTCTGTGACTTTGATTTGTTCGTTATCATCTATTACCGTGAATGCCTATGTGGACTCTGGCGCCGCCCTGAGTCTTATGGATTGGTCCTTTGCCAGGCGCTGTGGGTTTAGTCTAGAGTCGCTGGAAGTCCCCATTCCTTTGAAGGGTATTGATTCCACACCATTGGCTAGGAATAAACCTCAATACTGGACACAAGTGACTATGTGTATGACTCCAGACCATCAGGAGGTGATTCGATTCCTTGTGTTGCATAACTTGCATGATGTTTTAGTGCTTGGATTGCCATGGTTACAAACTCATAACCCAGTTCTTGACTGGAAAACAATGTCCGTATTAAGCTGGGGATGTCAGGGGGCTCATGGGGAAGTACCTTTGGTTTCCATTGCTTCATCTACTCCCTCTGAGGTTCCGGCATTTTTGTCTGACTACTGTGATGTTTTTGAGGAGCCTAAACTTAGTTCGCTCCCTCCTCACAGGGATTGCGATTGTGCTATAGATTTGATTCGGGGCAGCAAATTTCCTAAGGGTCGTTTGTTCAATCTGTCTGTGCCAGAGCATGCTGCTATGCGAGAGTATATTAAGGAGTCCTTGGAAAAGGGACATATCCGTCCATCCTCATCCCCTTTAGGAGCAGGTTTTTTTTTCGTGGGTAAAAAAGATGGTTCCCTGAGGCCTTGTATTGATTATCGGCTGTTGAATAAGATTACTGTCAAATATCAGTATCCTTTGCCACTGTTGACTGATTTGTTTGCTCGTATTAAGGGGGCAAGGTGGTTCTCCAAGATTGATCTTCGGGGTGCGTATAATTTGGTGCGGATAAAGCAAGGAGATGAGTGGAAAACTGCATTTAATACGCCCGAGGGCCATTTTGAGTATTTAGTAATGCCTTTTGGTCTTTCTAATGCCCCTTCAGTCTTTCAGTCCTTTATGCACAATATTTTCCGTGAATATCTGGATACATTTATGATTGTGTATTTGGATGATATTTTGATTTTTTCTGATGACTGGGAGTCGCATGTTCAACAGGTCAGGAAGGTTTTTCAGGTTTTGCGGGCCAATTCTTTGTTTGTAAAGGGTTCAAAGTGTATTTTTGAGGTTCAGAAGATCTCTTTTTTGGGGTACATTTTTTCCCCTTCTTCTATTGAGATGGATCCTGTCAAGGTTCGGGCTATTTGTGATTGGACGCAACCTACTTCTCTTAAGAGTCTTCAGAAGTTCTTGGGCTTTGCTAATTTCTATCGTCGATTTATAAAGGGTTTTTCAAGTGTTGTTAAACCTCTAACGGATTTGACTAAGAAGGGTGCTGATGTTGCCAATTGGTCCTCGGCTGCTGTGGAGGCCTTTCGGGAGCTTAAGCGCCGCTTTTCTTCTGCCCCTGTGTTGCGCCAGCCTGATGTTTCACTTCCTTTTCAGGTCGAAGTTGATGCTTCCGAGATCGGAGCGGGGGCGGTTTTGTCGCAGAGAAGTTCCGATTGCTCGGTGGTGAGACCATGTGCGTTCTTTTCTCGAAAATTTTCGGCCGCCGAGCGAAATTATGATGTTGGTAATCGGGAGCTCTTGGCTATGAAGTGGGCCTTTGAGGAGTGGCGTCATTGGCTTGAGGGTGCTAGGCATCAGGTGGTGGTCTTGACTGATCACAAGAATCTGATTTACCTTGAGTCTGCCAGGCGTCTGAATCCTAGACAGGCGCGCTGGTCGTTGTTTTTCTCTCGGTTTAATTTTGTGGTCTCATATCTACCAGGTTCAAAAAATGTAAAGGCAGATGCCCTTTCTAGGAGTTTTGAGCCTGACTCCCCTGGTGATTGTGAGCCTACGGGTATCCTTAAGGATGGGGTGATATTGTCGGCTGTCTCTCCAGACTTGCGACGTGCTTTGCAGGAGTTTCAGGCAGATAGGCCTGATCGTTGTCCGCCTGGGAGACTGTTTGTTCCAGATGAGTGGACCAGTAGAGTCATCTTGGAAGTTCATTCTGCTGCATTGGCAGGCCACCCTGGAATCTTTCGTACCAGAGATTTGGTGGCCAGGTCCTTCTGGTGGCCTTCCCTGTCTCGGGATGTGTGTACAGTCTTGTGATGTTTGTGCTCGGGCCAAGCCTTGTTGTTCTCGGGCTAGTGGATTGTTGTTGCCCTTGCCTATTCCGAAGAGGCCTTGGACGCACATCTCTATGGACTTTATTTCGGATCTCCCGGTTTCTCAGAAAATGTCCGTCATCTGGGTGGTGTGTGACCGTTTTTCTAAAATGGTTCATTTGGTGCCCTTGCCCAAGTTGCCTTCTTCATCTGAGTTGGTCCCTCTATTTTTTCAGAACGTGGTTCGTTTACATGGTATTCCGGAAAACATCGTTTCTGACAGGGGATCCCAATTTGTGTCTAGATTTTGGCGGGCGTTCTGTGCCAGGATGGGCATTGATTTGTCTTTTTCGTCTGCATTCCACCCTCAGACGAATGGCCAGACAGAGCGAACTAATCAGACCTTGGAGACTTATTTGAGGTGTTTTGTGTCTGCTGATCAGGATGACTGGGTCGCCTTTTTGCCGTTGGCAGAGTTTGCCCTTAATAATCGGGCTAGTTCTGCCACTCTGGTTTCTCCTTTCTTTTGCAATTTGGGGTTTCACCCTCGTTTTTCATCTGGCCAGGTGGAATCTTCGGATTGCCCTGGAGTGGACACGATGGTGGATAGACTGCACCGGATTTGGAGTCATGTGGTGGACAACTTGAAGTTGTCCCAGGAGAAGACTCAGCAGTTTGCTAATCGTCATCGTCGTGTTGGTCATCGTCTTCGTGTTGGGGACTTGGTGTGGTTATCTTCTCGTTTTGTCCCTATGAAGGTCTCTTCTCCTAAGTTTAAACCTCGGTTCATAGGTCCTTATAAGATTTTGGAGATTCTTAATCCTGTATCATTTCGTTTGGACCTACCAGCATCTTTCACTATTCATAATGTCTTCCATCGGTCGTTGTTGCGGAGGTACAAGGTGCCGGTTGTTCCTTCTGTTGAGCCTCCTGCTCCTGTGCTGGTGCAGGGTGAATTGGAGTATGTTGTGGAGAAGATTTTGGACTCTCGCGTTTCCAGACGGAGACTTCAATATTTGGTTAAATGGAAGGGATACGGTCAGGAAATTAATTCTTGGGTGACTGCCTCTGATGTTCATGCCTCTGATTTGGTTCGCGCCTTTCATAGGGCTCATCCAGATCGCCCTGGTGGTTCTCATGAGGGTTCGGTGCCCCCTCCTCAAGGGGGGGTACTGTTGTGAATTCTGTTTGTGGGCTCCCTCTGGTGGCTACTGGTGGTACTGGCTGACTTCTGTCTGTTATCTCCAGTGCACCTGTTCCCATCAGGAAATGGGAGTTTTCTATATAGTCTGGCTTCTCAGTCATTTACTTGCCGGCTATCAATGTTACCAGAGCTCCTCTGTTACTTGCTACCTGCTCCAAGGTCTGCTGATTCAGATAAGTTGGATCATCTGTACCTTTTGTGAATTTTTGTCCAGCGTGCTTTTATTTGAATCTTGCTGCTGGAAGCTCTAGTGAACTGAAATGACCACTCCGGTGTCATGAGTTGATACCGGAGTTAAAGTTATTTCAGGATGGTATTTTGAAGGGTTTTGAGTTGACCGCGAAGTCCACTTTTGTATTTTCTGCTTTCTAGTTAGTGGGCCTCTCTTTGCTGAACCTGTATTCATACTACGTATGTGTTTTCTTCTTAACTAACCATCATTATATGTTGGGGGCTACTATCACTTTGGGGTTTTCTCTGGAGGCAAGCCAGGTCTGTGTTTCCTCTAATAGGGGTAGCTAGATCTCCGGCTGGTGCGAGACGTCTAGGGATAAAACGCAGGCACGTTCCCCGGCTATTGGTAGTTGCGCGTGAGGTTCAGCATCGCGGTCAGCTTAGATTCCATCTTCCTAGAGCTAGTCCTGTTTTTGCCTATGTCCCTGCCATTGGGAACCATGACAGGCTTCTCCGGTAAGGAGATTGTGTGAGTGCATAACCACTGACTGCTATCAGTTCGGCAGCAAGCTTGCGCTCCTGTGAGGCTAACAGGGAGCAGTGCTTTCCTCTCACAGCTGCTCTGTAAGGTAACAGAGCTAGTCTATACCGCCAAACAGTTCACCATTCACTAGCAGCAGGTTCTCCTGCACGGTGGACCCCGGGCTGCGAACGCACCATTTATAATAAACATCTATTTTTACTCAGTGCGTTCCGCTAGCCCTAACATAATACTAGCGCCAGGGTCTGGCTAGTAAATGGCGGATGATCAGCATTTACAGCGGTACATCCAGCAGCTGGAGGGTAGGTTGGTGGCTCTTGAGCGCACAACCTCAGCTGTGGATGTTACCGCAGTCGCTGTTCAGGCTGCAAGTGCAGCTGCAGCCAGTTTGTCCTCGGCCACCCCTGCTCCGACTTTATCCCATCTCCCACTTCCAGACAAGTTTGCCGGTGACAGTAAACTATGTCGGGGATTCGTGAGTCAGTGCTCCATACATCTTGAGCTTCTGGCTGCACGTTTTCCTACGGAACGGGCGAAAGTGGGATTTATTTTATCCCTTTTGTCGGGCAGGGCGTTGGAGTGGGCAACGCCGCTATGGGAGCGTAATGATCGTGTGGTGCAGAGTGCTCCTCTCTTCCTGGATGCTCTGAAACAGGTCTTTTTGGGACCTCGTGTCACCCTCGATACCACGCTCCAATTGTTGGCAATAACACAGGGTGCGTCCATGGTCAGTCAGTTCTCCATCCAATTCCGGACTCTGGTCTCAGAGCTGGAGTGGCCGGATAAAGTCCTTATTCCGGTATTTTGGAAAGGACTGGCAGACCATGTGAAGGATGCCTTGGCCACCAGGGAGATTCCCGCCACACTGGAGGAGCTCATTACTATATCTACCCGCATCGACCTCTGTTTTAACGAGCGGAGGTTAGAGCGGACCCAGTGTAGGCAGAGTTTTCGGCTGGCTCCCACCTTCGCCAGACCTCTAGAAACTTCCGTTCAGGTGTCCGACTCCCATGAGGCCATGGAGGTTTCTCGAGCGGGACCTAAGTCCTGGGCCGCTTGGGTACCCGTAGTTAGTAAAAATTGCCAACAAATAGGACATTATGCCAATAAATGTCCATGGCGGTCAGGAGAACGATCGCGTCTAGTAACCATTGGAGGAGGTTCACTAGATACAGGGGCATTTTCCTCCAAGTTGTCCTTTAAAGGGACAATCACGTTAGGCTCATCTTCTCTAACAGTCGAGCTTTGTGTGGACTCAGGAGCAGAGGGGAATTTCATGTCCTCTGCTTTTGCTCTGCGCCATGCAATACCTCAGGTGATGCTCGCCAAACCGGTGACTGTTAGAGTAGTGAATGGGTCAACACTTCCCACACAAATCACAAACCAGACTGTCACTTTCATGTTATCCATGTCCTCTTCCCACCAGGAGGTTATTTCCCTCCTTGTCTTTCCCGAGGGAATGGACGAAATTCTGCTGGGAATACCCTGGCTCCATTTCCACTCCCCACATATTGAGTGGACCTCTGGGAGGATATTGGGTTGGAGTGAATCATGTAAGGGCAGATGTGTGAAAGAGTGCGTTCAGGTTTACACCACTGAGATACCCGCAGAACTTTCTTCTCTTCCCAAGTGCTATTGGTGCTATGCTGACGTTTTCTCCAAAAGGGCTGCAGAAACTCTTCCACCTCATCGCCCCTATGACTGTCCTATTGATCTCTTGCCTGGAGCTGAACCTCGTCGGGGAAGGGTATATCCCCCCTCTCTCCCTGAGATGGAGGCTATGTCTCAATACATCCAGGAGAATTTGGCAAGAGGGTTCGTTAGGAAGTCAGTGTCTCCTGCAGGGGCGGGATTCTTCTTTGTACAGAAGAAGAATGGGGAATTACGTCCTTGCATCAATTACAGGGGTCTTAATGCCATCACCATTAAAAACAAGTACCCGTTGCCCCTGATTTCTGAGCTCTTTGACAGGTTAAGGGGAGCAAGGGTACTCACCAAACTAGATCTGCGGGGTGCCTACAACCTGATTCGCATCCGTGAGGGGGACGAATGGAAAACGGCTTTTAATACCAGGGATGGGCACTATTAATATCTGGTGATGCCCTTCGGGCTCTGTAATGCCCCGGCAGTTTTTCAGGACTTTGTAAACGATATCTTCTGGGATATGCTTTCCACCTCGGTCATAGTCTATCTGGATGATATTCTCATCTTCTCTCCAGATATTTACTCCCACCGGAGAGATGTTGGCAGAGTCTTCGAACTCTTACGGGCGAATTCCCTCTATGCAAAGTTGGAGAAGTGTGTGTTTGAGCAGGAGTCTTTACCTTTCCTGGGCTATATCATCTCCACCCAGGGATTGGCTATGGATCCTGCAAAACTACAGGCTGTGATGGACTGGCAAGAACCCCATTCTCTTAAAGCGGTGCAGCGCTTTATGGGGTTCATAAATTACTATTGCCAGTTCATTCCCCACTTTTCATCTTGGTAGCTCCCTTGGTATCCCTCACCAAGAAGGGAGCGAATCCCAAATTGTGGTCGGAAGAGGTCTCCAAGGCCTTCACTTCTGTAAAGTCTAATTTTGCTAGCGCTCCCATCTTACATCGTCCCGATGTGGATAAGCCATTCTTAATGGAGGTGGATGCCTCATCCGTTGGTGCCGGAGCAGTCCTCTATCAAAAGGATGCTCAAGGTCGGAAGCATCCATGCTTCTTCTCAAAGACCTTCACACCAGCGGAGATAAATTACTCCGTCGGGGATAGGGAGTTGCTAGCAATGAAGTTGGCCTTTTCAGAATGGAGACAGCTCTTGGAGGGAGCTCGGTTTCCCTTCCAAGTCTTCACGGACCACAAAAATTTGGTTTATTTGTGTACAGCTCAGTGGCTGAATTCTCATCAGGCCAGATGGTCCTTGTTCTTCTCCCGGTTCCACTTCACTCTCCATTATCTTGCCAGGGAGAAGAACATTTGTGCTGACGCTCTCTCTCGCTTCGTTGTGTCAACTGAGGAGGAGGAAGAGGAGCCTCGGCTTATTGTCCCTTCAGAGAGTCTGAGAACCGTAGCTCCGGTTTCGCTAGAGTCTGTGCCTCCGGGCAAGACTTTTGTTCCCATCAATTTCGACCGGAGGTTCTCTCTTGTGCTCATTCGTCCAGACTGGGTGGACACTTTGGGACAAAGAGGACATCTGAACTGCTGGCTAGGACATACTGGTGGCCACATATGGTCCGTGACGTCGGAGATTATGTTTGGGCGTGTGTCTCCTGCGCCAAAAATAAGTCTCCTCGACAATGGTCAGCTGGGTTACTCTATCCCTTGCCGGTGGCAGACAGGCCCTGGGAGATGTCGGGATGGACTTTGTGGTGGGTTTGCCCAAGTCTCGTGGCTGTACCATCATTTGGGTTATCGCGATCATTTTTCTAAGATGGTGCATTTGGTGCCGCTTCCACGGCTACCTTCTGCACGGGCCTTGGCAGAGTTGTTTATTAAACACATTTTCCGCTTACACGGTATGCCAGACAAAATTGTCAGTGACCGGGGTCCCCAGTTTGCGTCTCGTTTCTGGAGAGAGCTCTGTCGTCTTCTCAGAATTGAGTTGAATCTCTCTTCAGCATATCATCCTGAGACGAATGGGTTGGTAGAGAGGGCCAACAAGACCTTGGTCACATATCTGTGACATTTTGTCTCAGCCAGGCAGGATGACTGGGCATCCTTGCTACCGTGGGCGGAGTTTGCACTGAACAAGGCCGTAGCCGATTCAACTGGACAAACCCCATTCCTCCTTAACTATGGTCAGCATCCGCGGGTACCTGTGCCTATGCCCGTGTCTTCCGCTGACTCCAGGGTGGCAGACTGGGCTGTGGAGGCACCGGATATTTGCGACCCCACTCAGGATGCCATTCGGGCCTCCAAGGAGAGAATGAGGTCCTCCGCCGATGCACATCGGCGCCCCGCTCCGACCTTTGCTCCTGGAGACTTGGTGTGGCTCTCCGCCCGTAACATCAGGCTGCAAGTTGAGTCCACTAAGTTTGCACCTCGCTACTTGGGCCCCTTCAAGGTCCTCGAACAGGTTAACCCTGTGGTCTACCGTTTAGCCCTTCCACCACGCTTGGGTATCACCGACACCTTTCATGTGTCCCTCTTGAAACCCGTATACATGTATCGGTTTTCTGAGTCATCTGCTGGGACATCGGGTTCATCTACGAACGATTACGAGGTGAATGCTATTTTGGGCTACAAGGTGGTACGTGGCAAAAAATTTTATTTAGTGGACTGGAAGGGTTATGGTCCTGAGGACAGGTCCTGGGAGCCTGCTGAGCACATTCAGGCTCCGCAGCTCATTGCTGCCTTCGGGCGTGGCGAGGTCCAGGGGGGGGCCTAGGAGGGGGGGTGATGTTGGGGGTCGAGTTCCCACCTCTGCACAGGGGGAATCTCGGTCCATCTCCACTGCAGTTTCCCATTCTTTTCTTGCCGCAGTGGAGTCTGCTCAGCGGAGACATCGGTCCCAGCATCTCGCTCAGTCTGACTCTGTGCAAAGGGTTACTGCTGCTTTTCCAGCTTCTGCCATTGAAGCCAATGCTGGGCAGCGGCGAGCAGATGCTTTTGGGACTAAGTCCCGCTTTTCTCCTTCTGAGCATGACCAGGGTAAGATCTCTCATTGGAGATCGAGGATCACATGCTTAGATACTGCAGCAAAGGCCATTGGTTCTCCTGGAAGGTCCTGAAGGTGCTCAGGCTTTGTGGCAGCTTCTCATTGGTCCTTCTAGGAAGGTCTTGTTCGTGCTTCAGCTATAAAAGGCTTTCATGGCCTCACGGCCATGCGCTAGTATCAATTCAAATATATGCTTTGCGTCAGTATGGTTATGCATGAATGTGTTCAGGGACCCAGCTGAAATAAGCCCCTAGAATACGGCTTCTCCGGTGAGGAGATTGTGTGTTTGTATTCAGGGACCCGGCTGAAATAAGCCCCTAGAATACCGGCTTCTCCGGTGAGGAGATTGTGTGTGTGCATAACCACTGACTGCTATCATTTCGGCAGCAAGCTTGCGCTTTTGTGAGGCTAACAGGGCACAGTGCTTTCCTCTCACGGCTGCTCTGTGAGGTAACAGAGCTAGTCTATACCGCCAAACAGTGCCACCATTCACTAGCAGCAGGTTCTCCTGCACGGTGGACCCCGGGCTGCGAACGCACCATTTATAATAAACATCTATTTTTACTCGGTGCGTTCCGCTAGCCCTAACACCTGCTTTCCCACATTGTGACAGAGATGTGTTTTTTTGCCATGATAGTGGAAAATAAATTGTTTATTTTGCATCTTTTTATAATCCCTTTCTGACATTGGACATAATATTCTGTCCATTTGCCCTGGGCCTATTTGACCTGGGATGGAATATTATGTCATCAAGATTGTCCGCGCTCACACGGTGGTGCGCGGGCAATCAGCTGATTCTGAATGCTGACACCTGGCACTAAGTGCCAGGAGCATGGGTTCCCCTGTATTTTCAGGTTGGTATTCTCAGGCTGGTAAGAGGTGAGGGATATTGACCCCTCAGCCTATAAATAGCAGCTAGCAGCTGCCCAAAAAAGGCACATCTATTAGATGCGCTAATTCTGGTGCTTTGCCTGACTCTTTCCACTTGCACTGAAGCGGTGGCAAGTGGGGTTCATATTTGTGGGGTTGATGTCACCTTTGTATTGTCAGGTGACATCAAGCCCATGGATTAGTAATAGAGAAGCATCTATAAGACACCTATCCATTACTAATCCTATAGTTGTATGGTAAATAAAGACACAGCCAGAATGAAGTCTCTTATTAGAAATAAAACAAAACACACTTTTCCATTTTTATTTAAAAATAACAAATACAGTTATACTCACCAAAAGCCTATTCTACCAAAGCCCTCATTCTCCTTTAATAAAACAAAAATAAAATACAACCATATCCCTCCCCTGTCAGTTATTCTGTCCCATGCTGTAATCCATGTCTGGGGGATAATTAGTTTTTGACCTGTACGGTGCCAAGATGCGACCGTCCAAGCTGAGAACCACTGGTGACTGAGCTGCTGCGAGTGCAGCGTCAGAGACCAGTGGTGACATCATAGAGGTTACCTCCAGTCACTGCAGCTCCATTCCCAGCCGGGCTGAACTGCGGCGAGATCCCCTGAGCCCCCAGCTGTGAGTTTTGCCTGGTTGGTTATAGTAAATACAGGGGAACCCACGCCGTTTTTTTTTCATTTATTTAATTATTTATAGCACAGGTGGCAGCTGATGAATACCCCATCAACCGCTCCTGCTGTCACTGTTATTAGCAGCAGCAGAGGTAGGCTGATGGGAGTAACAGTCCCATCAGCCACCGCCTACTGTTTCTTTTATCACTTAAATATAACTCTCATCATTTTCCCCTGCTCGCTCTGATCACCGGTAGAGCAGGGAGAATGATGATAGCCATGTTCAGCTCCCGATGCTGGGGAACAGCACTTACTGTAACACTGATTTCCCGGCACCGATGCTTGTCACGTGGATGACATCCATTAAAGTCAACACTTGGAGGGCCTTATTCAAATACTGAAGATTAAAAACACTTTATGGGCTTCTGTCATCTGGTGGTGTCGAGAAGTAGTGGCTAATCCAGGCTTTGTTCATTTATATCAAAGTGAGCCTGTCAGCATTTTCTTTTGATAGACAAAAGCACCTGTCTGTTATGACCCCCTCGGTGGCACTAAAAACAAAATACTAGTGGCAGAGCAGCACAACAACTCCAAAACCTAGAGGGATAGCTCATGCCAAGTGTTCAGCTTTGAGAGCCAATAGTAGAAGGTCACAGAGGAATTAGAGAGTATGCCAGTTTCGTCAGCCAGGTATTGCTTGACCATCTTTAAAAACTTTTTCCTCTTTATCAAAAAATACCCAGTGTACCCCTGCTTCTGCGGTATCTGGTGTGTGTCTCCCTCGCTTTTCATCCTTGATTGGCCAAGGAAGCCTGCTTCGCTAGCATTATCTGATGGGATTTTTTCAACATATTTTCACAATGGCTTTTTGCTATAGCACCATTTTAGTAAACTTCTCCAACTCAGTAACAAGAGCAAGTTTCTCTTTGTAAACAACCAGTACTCTTTTTTGGCCAAGATCAATATAACGTGAGGTTCACGGGAAAAGCAGCGGTACACAAGGTCGGCCTTATGTGCCAAGCTCCATATAGCCACCACTTCCCTGTCTCCAACATGATGATGACTCTGCATCTTCTTCTTATTCTCCTACTCCCTCTCTTCGCCTTCATTCCCCTTCTCAGCCCATCCACATAAGAGAAATGTGACAAAGCTTGTGTAGGTACTAGCCTCTGTTGCACTAGCAACCAGCTCATATTCTTCCTCCTCAGCCTCCTCCTCATTACCCAATCCATGTTGAGTAGATGAGATAAGGCTGGGCAGGTATCTCATTATCACAGTTTTTCCTCCCTCTCCACCTAGTAAGCATGCAAAGCTACATCTTTAATTGTGATTTTACTCCTATAAACCAAAACGGAAGCAGATGCCAATTAAGGATAAAAGTTATATATTTTATTACACATAACATATACACAATCAAGACGGAGAAATACAATACAAAATAGCTGCTAATAAAGAGCCATGCCCTCCATGCAAAAAATGCCTATACAGCCTTTTCATAATAAATAGCTACCAAAGAGTGATAATGTGATAATATATTGTAGTACACATCAGGCACGAAATGCACCTGGACTAATAGATATCTATCTCAAAATAACAAGTGCATATATAGAGATATATCACAAAAAGTCTGGATGCCAAAATACAATAATTAGAAACTGACAAAGAAATATAATCAATAGCCTAGTGCTGTATAATATACAGACAGATGTTGTTATTACTCATTGGACGCTGAAGTAAAGAGTATTGACCCATAGGGGGCAGCGCAAGCCCAGGATAAGGTACAAATAAAGTGCCAAGTGACAAAGGTTATATTTCATATATACCCATATTTATAATATAAAGTGCAACTAAGTAAGAATATAGGGGCTATTTCTTCAGAAACATACCATCCAAAAGGCAACGCTATCCTTATTAGGGGCAAAAAAAAAATAAAATAAAGTGCCAAGTGACATAATGATGTTAGCAGCCAATGTTAGCAATAAAGCAAAGTGCAGCTGTAAGTAAATACAAAAGGCTCAGGGAGAGAGACAATACATGACCTGTATATGCAGCGCGGACCCCGACGCATGTTTCGCGTTTAGCTTCTTCCTTGGGGGAATTTCGTACGAAATTCCCCCAAGGAAGAAGCTAAACGCAAAATGTGCGTTGGGGTCCGCGCTGCATATACAGGTCATGTATTGTCTCTCTCCCTGAGCCTTTTGTATTTACTTACAGCTGCACTTTGCTTTATTGCTAACATTGGCTGCTAACATCATTATGTCACTTGGCACTTTATTTATTTACCGTATATACTCGAGTATAAGCCGACCCGAGTATAAGCCGACCCCCCTAATTTTGCCACAAAAAACTGGGAAAACTTATTGACTCGAGTATAAGCCTAGGGTGGAAAATGCAGCAGGTACCGGTGAATTTCAAAATTAAAAATAGATACTCCATACCGTTCATTATGGCCCCATAGATGCTCCACATAAAGCTGTGCCACATATAATGCTCAACACAGTTAATTATGGCCCCATAGATGCTCCACATAAAGCTGTGCCATATATACAATGCTCTGCACCATTGCCCCATAGATACTCCACATAAAGCTGTGCCATATATACAATGCTCTGCACCGTTGCCCCATAGCTGTGCCATATATATAATGCTCTGCACCGTTGCCCCATAGCTGTGCCATATATATAATGCTCCGCACCGTTGCCCCATAGCTGTGCCATATATATAATGCTCTGCACCGTTGCCCCATAGCTGTGCCATATAGTGCTCTGCACCGTTGCCCCATAGCTGTGCCATATATATAATGCTCTGCACCGTTGCCCCATAGCTGTGCCATATATATAATGCTCTGCACCGTTGCCCCATAGCTGTGCCATATAGTGCTCTGCACCATTGCCCCATAGCTGTGCCATATAGTGCTCTGCACCATTGACCCATAGCTGTGCCATATAGTGCTCTGCACCATTGCCCCATAGCTGTGCCATATAGTGCTCTGCACCGTCCATTATTGCCCCATAGCTGTGCCATATAGTGCTCTGCACCATTGCCCCATAGCTGTGCCATATAGTGCTCTGCGCCATTGCCCCATAGCTGTGCCATATAGTGCTCTGCACCATTGCCCCATAGCTGTGCCATATAGTGCTCTGCACCATTGCCCCATAGCTGTGCCATATAGTGCTCTGCACCATTGCCCCATAGCTGTGCCATATAGTGCTCTGCACCGTCCATTATTGCCCCATAGCTGTGCCATATAGTGCTCTGCACCATTGCCCCATAGCTGTGCCATATAGTGCTCTGCACCATTATTGCCCCATAGCTGATGCTGCTGCTGCAATAAAAAAAAACAAAACATACTCACCTGTCTTGCTTGCAGCTCCTCGGCGCCATCTTCCCGGCGTCTCTCCGCACTGACTGATCAGGCAGAGGGCTGCGCGCACACTATATGCGTCATCGCGCCCTCTGCCTGAACAGTCAGAGCGGAGAGACGCCGGGAAGATGGCGCGACGCCCGGCGTGTGGAACGAGGACAGGTGAATATGTCATACTTACCTGCTCCCGGCGTCCCGCTCCTTCCCCCTGCCTGTCTTCGGTGCCGCAGCCTCTTTCTCTATCAGCGGTCACCGGCACCGCTTCATTAGAGAAATGAATAGGCGGCTCCGCCCCTATGGGAGGTGGAGCCGCCTATTCATTTCTCTAATGAGCGGTCCCACGTGACCGCTCAGGGGAAGAGGCTGCGGCACCGAAGACAGTGTGACAGGCAGGGGGAGCTCCAGGAACGCTGGGACTAGGTAAGTATATGACAGTGCTCACCCGCCGACCCCACCACCGATCATGACTCGAGTATAAGCCGAGAGGGGCACTTTCAGCCCCAAAATTTGGGCTGAAAATCTCGGCTTATACTCGAGTATATACGGTATTTATTTTTTTGCCCCTAATAAGGATAGCGTTGCCTTTTGGATGGTATGTTTCTGAAGAAATAGCCCCTATATTCTTACTTAGTTGCACTTTATATTATAAATATTGGTATTGTATTTCTCCGTCTTGATTGTGTATATGTTATGTGTAATAAAATATATAACTTGTATCCTTAATTGGCATCTGCTTCCATTTTGGTTTATAGGAGTAATATTATTGGAAGTGCCCTTGATTAGGCCTATAATCTTTGGGTTTATCTTTAATTGTGAGCAACTTTTTGTGAAGGCTTCATTTTACTGATTATAGCATTATCGCTGCTCATCATTTTTATTGAGTCCTCAAAGTCTTGGAGAACAGCACAAATAGTAAACATCAATGCCTACTCTTCAGTTTTTATGTGCAAAGGTTGACCAGAATACAGAAGGGCAGTGGGTATTTAACAACTTGCCTCTTCTGCTCACAAAGCCTTGTCAGCATGTGCAGTGTAGTGTGGTAGCAGATGTATCTGACTTGAGTAAATTGGTGCACATGCGGCATACCTTGACAAATAGTTCTGGCAAATCTGGGTAGGTTGATAGAATCCACTGAACCACTAAGTTGCACATGTGGGCTTAGCATGTGTGAGCTTGCCAAGCTTCACATCCACCATCATTTTACAGCCATTATCACACACGACAATGCATGGTTTTAGGTTCAGCGTTGAGAGCCACAAATCTTTCTGATCTGTTATTACTTTTCAACAACTCTGCAGTGCTGTGCCATTTGTCTCCTACTGTAGATAAATTAGCTTCAGCAGAGCCTGTTGCATCCTTGCTGAGTCAGTGATGCAGAGCTTCCAGCTGATGCTAACAATGTGTTCTGAGAATAGAAATTGGAGATGGAGGATAAGGAGGAGCAGGAGGGGATGTGGGAGGTGGAGAAAACTCTGATTGAAGTAGGACCAGAAATTCTCGGCATTTGAGGATTGAAGTAAAACTAACCCCTCTTCATTAGTATTCTGTGGGCTTAATGTGACCTCACAATGCAAAGGTTACATCAACCCCACAAATATAAACCCCACTTGCCACCGCTACAAAGCAAGTGGGAAAAGCCAGGCAAAGCTCCAACAGTAGTCCCATCAGTTGACACAAGTGACCGGAGGTAAACTTTATACCTCTAATTACAGCTGCAAGCTCACGCTGTCTTTTGACAACATAGGAAAAGCAGCTGTCTGACCAGTGATGATGATTTTAAGGCCGGTAAGAAGCCATGTTTGAAGTGCTGTCATGCACATTTCTTTGATTCATTGAAAATAATTTTTTTCCCATAAAAAAAATGCAACCTAGGATCCCAAATTATGTGCTCAATGAAAAGAAAAAATGGATAACACTAAGATGAAGCACAGACACCAAACACGGACTTCTCCAGGAAGATACTGTTCAAGTTTGGTAGCCCGAACATCGGTTGTTTCCCACGCTCTCATCTGTGTGACAGAGCAAGAAACAGCGGTGACTCTGAACGCCGGTAAGTTTTTACTACCAGTCAAAGCCACAGATCTCATTGGCATGAAAAAGGTTGCCGCCGGTCATGGGTGTCGGCTAATGAGAGTACTACTCTTATCATCCCACACCTGCTCTCGCTGATGGCTGTGAGGGCAGGCAAGGCTGATGAGAGAATTCATCAGCTGGCACGTGTGCAATAAATAAATATGAAAAATTAAGTGGGGGTCTCTTCTATTCTTGTAACCAGAGCAGGCAAAATCAACAGCTAAAAATAGCAGCCTGGAGAAGACCCAAAAAAGGCGCATCTATTGGATGTGCCAATTCTGGCACTTTGCCCAACTCTTCCCACTAGCCCTTGCTGCGGTAGAAAGAGGGGTAATAGGTTTACGGATTATGTCATCTGTTTTATGGCCGCTGACATTAAGCCCAGGGGTTAGTGATGAAGAGGTGTCTATAAGACACCCTGATTACCAACACCATAGTCAAATTGTAAAAATAGAACATGATTATATATTATGATGATTTGGAGAGCGGTCACATCTGTATGGCAACTGGAACACACTGATATATGAGTGTTATTACGCTTCTGCAGTATGTAGCGCTTATATGAGAAAGGGCACCGGAGTTCATAGCTGATTAAATCCCAATTACCTCACCAGAGTTCATCAGCTAAAAACTCTGGTGGCCTTTCTCACATCAGCGCTACATACTGGAGGAGCGTAATCACATTCCTGTCTCAATGTGTTCTGGCTGACTTGGTGAGCGGTCACATCATGCCAGGGCTCAACAAACTATTCAGATGTAGCAGAGCTGGACTTCTTTGTGGGACATATATGTGCTTTTTCTGGGATAGCTGCGGGATGCAACTTTAGCTTGACTGGTTATCAAAAATGGGGGGACCCCACACCATTTTCTTAAATCATGTATTTCAATATTATTTTAAAAAAGGCGTAGGTCCCATTTATTATTATTATTTATTTATACAGCACCATTGATTCCATGGTGCTGTACATGAAAAGGGGTTACATACAAATTACAGACATCACTTACAGTAAGCAAACTATCAATGACAGACTGATACAGAGGGGCGAGGACCCTGCCCTTGCGGCCTTACATTCTACAGGATGGTGAGGAAGGAGACGATAGGTTGGGGGTTGCGGCAGATCTGGTGTTGATGAGGGAGTAGCTCTGTTGGTGGTGAGGAGGCAGTGGGTCATTGCAGGCTGTAGGCTTTCTTGAAGAGGTGGGTTTTCAGGTTCCATCTGAAGGATCCAAATGTGGTTGACAGTTGGACGTGTTGGGGCAAAGAATTCCAGAGGATGGGGAATATTGGGGAGAAGTCTTGGAGGTGATAGGTGAGGAGCGAATTAGTGTGGAGGAGAGAAGGAGGTCTTGGGAGGACCAGAGATTACGTGAGGGAAGATATCGGGAGATTAGGTCCGAGGGAATGAGAGCCAGTGAAGAGATTTGCAGAGGGGAGAAGTGGTGGAGTAGCGAGGAGAGAGATGAATTAGGCAGCAGAGTTAAGGATAGACTAGAGAGGTGCAAGAGTGCTAGAAGGGAGGCCACAGAAAAGGATGTTGCAGTAGTCGAGGCGGGAGATGATGAGAGCTTGCACAAGCATTTTAGTAGATATGGGATTGAGGAAAGGGCAGATTCTGGAGATATTTTTGAACTCGTGAGATGGAGGCGACAGGAGATGGAAAGAGCTTGGATGTGCGGTTTGAAGTAGAGGGCACAGGGAAGGGTTACTCCGAGGCAGTGGACTTCCAGTACAGGGGAAAGCGTGATGTCATTAATGGTGATAGATAGATCGAGTAAGGAAGATCTGTGAGATGGAGGAAAAATGATGGTGTATTTTTGATAACCAACCCGCAGCTGCCGGTTTTGCCTGTACTGGTTGTCAAAAATAGAGAGGAGTGCATATAATTTTTTAAATGTATTTATTTATTTACTAGCTGAAGAGCCCGACGTTGCCTGGGCATAGTAATTATCTGTGGTTAGTTATAGCACCTCACTTCTCTTATTTTCCCATCATGCTTCTCATTTTCCCCCTCACATCTCTCATTTTCTCCCTTACACCTCTCATTCCCCCCTCAGTCCTCTCATTCCCCCTAACACTCCTCTCATTCCCCCCTAACACTTGTCATTTCGACCTCACATCTGTCATTTTCCGATCACTCCACTATTTTCCCTCACTCCTCTCATTTTGCACTCACACCTTTTCATTTTCACCTCACACACCTCATTTTCACCTCACACCTCTCATTTTCCCCTCAGTATATACATGTTTATCCGGTCATCTCCTTTATATATAGTATACACCTGTATGTCATCTCCTGTACATAGTATATAACTGTATGTCATCTCCCCTGTAAATAGCATATACCTGCTGTATGTCATCTCCTCCTGTATATTGTATATACCTATGTGTCATCTCCTCCTGTATATAGTATATACCTGTATGTAATCTCTTCTGTAAATACTATATACCTGTATGTCATATCCTCCTATCTATAGTATATACCTGTATGTCATCTCCTGTATATAGTATATACCTGTATGTCATCTCCCCTGTATATAGTATATACCTTTTGTATGCCATCTCCCTCTATATACCTATGTGTCATCTCCTCTTTTATATAGTATATACCTGTATGTCATCTACTCCTGTATATAGTATATATGTGTGTCATCTCCTCCTGTATATAGTATATACCTGTAAGTCATCTCCTCCTGTATATAGTACAGTATATACCTGTGTGTCATCTGCTCCTGTATATAGTATATACCTGTGTGTCATCTCCTCCTGTATATAGTATGTACCTGTATGTCATCTCCTCCTGTATATAGTATATACCTGTGTGTCATCTCCTCCTGTATACAGTATATACCTGTGTGTAATCTGCTCCTGTATATACTGAAGTATATATCTGTGTGTCATCTCCTCCTGTATATAGTATATACGTGTGTCATCTCCCCTGTATATAGTATATACCTGTGTGTCATCTCCTCCTGTATATAGTATATACCTGTGTGTCATCTCCTCCTGTATATAGCATATATCTGTGTGTCATCTCCCCTGTATATATAGTATGTACCTGTATGTCATCTCCTCCTGTACAGTTTATAGTATGTACCTATATGTCATCTCCTCCTGTATATAGTATATACCTGTGTGTCATCTCCTCCTGTATATAGCATATACCTGTGTGTCATCTCCGCTGTATATAGTATATACCTGTGTGTCATCTCCCCTGTATATAGTATATACCTGTGTGTCATCTCCCCTGTTTATAGTATGTACCTGTATGTCATCTCCCCTGTATATAGTATATACCAGTGTGTCATCTCCTCCTGAATATAGTATATATGTGTGTCATCTCCTCCTGTATATAGTATATACCTGTATGTCATCTCCTCCTGTATATAGTTTATAGTATATACCTGTGTGTCATCTCCCCTGTATATAGTATATATGTGTGTGTCATCTCCTCTGTATATAGTATATACCTGTGTGTCATCTCCCCTGTATATAGTATATACCTGTGTGTCATCTCCCCTGTATATAGTATATACCTGTGTGTCATCTCCCGTTTATAGTATGTACCTGTATGTCATCTCCCCTGTATATAGTATATACCTGTGTGTCATCTCCCCTGTATATAGTATATATGTGTGTGTCATCTCCTCCTGTATATAGTATATACCTGTATGTCATCTCCTCCTGTATATAGTATATACCTGTGTGTCATCCCCCCTGTATATAGTATATATGTGTGTGTCATCTCCTCCTGTATATAGTATATACCTCTGTGTCATCTCCTATATATAGTATATACCTGAATGTCATCTCCTGTATATAGTATATACCTGTATGTCATCTCCTCCTGTATATAGTATATACCTGTTTGTCATCATCTCCTGTATATAGTATATATCTGTGTGCCATCTCCTCCTGTATTAGACCTCGTTCACACGTTATTTGGTCAGTATTTTTACCTCAGTATCTGTAAGCTAAATTGGCAGCCTGATAAATCCCCAGCCAACAGGAAGCCCTCCCCCCTGGCAATATATATTAGCTCACACATACACATAATAGACAGGTCATGTGACTGACAGCTGCCGTATTTCCTATATGGTACATTTGTTGCTCTTGTAGTTTGTCTGCTTATTAATCAGATTTTTATTTTTGAAGGATAATACCAGACTTTTGTGTGTTTTAGGGTGAGTTTCATGTGTCAAGTTGTGTGTGTTGAGTTGCATGTGGCTACATGCATGTAGCGACTTTTGTGAGATGAGTTTTGTGTGGCAACATGCATGTAGCAACTTTTTGTGTGTCGAGTTGCATGTGACAGGTTAGTGTAGCAAGTTGTGTGCAGAAAGTTTTGCGCATGGCGAGTTTTGTGCGTGGCGAGTTTTATGTGTTGTGCGTTTTGAGTATGTGCAAGTTTTGTGTGAGGCAACTTTTGCATGTGTTGCAACTTTTGTGCATGTGGCAATTTTTCCACGTGTGCAAGTTATGCATGTGGCGAGTTTTCCATGAGGTGAGTTTTGCACGTTTGGTGAGTTTTGCGTGAGCCTAGTTTTGCATGTGGCGAGTTTTGCTCGTGGCGAGTTTTGAGCGGCGACTTTTGTGTGTTGACTTTTTTGTGGCGAGGTTGGTGTATGTGTGGTGAAATGTGTTCTGAGGGTGATATGTGTTCAAGCACGTGGTAGTGTGTGGTGCATTTTGTGTGTGTGTTCATATCCCTGTGTGTGGTGAGTATCCCATGTTGGGGCCCCACCTTAGCAACTGTACGGTATATACTCTTTGGTGCCATTGCTCTCATTCTTTAAATCCCCCTTGTTCACATCTGGCAGCTGTCAATTTGCCTCCAACACTTTTCCTTTCACTTTTTCCCCATTATGTAGATAGGGGCAAAATTGTTTGGTGAATTGGAACGAGCGGGGTTAAAATTTCACCTCACAACATAGCCTATGACGCTCTCAGGGTCCAGACGTGTGACTGTGCAAAATTTTGTGGCTGTAGCTGCGACGGTGCAGATGCCAATCCCAGACATACACACATACACACACACATTCAGCTTTATATATTAGATTGCATGGGTGTCAGCTGATAAATACTCACATCATTGTATACCTGCTCTCGCTGCTAACAGCAAGAACAGGTGTAGAATGATGAGAGTAGCACTCTCATTAGTTTGATGCCTGTGACCGTCAGTAACCTTTTTACCGCTGGTCACAGCTACTGTCTTACACAACTTCATTTGTAGGACAGCATGTGAACCGCAGCTCTCTGACCGGTGGCAACAAACTTACCGCGAATCAGAGCTGGTGTTTTTTGCACTGTCACACAGATGACAGCATGGGAAACAGTTAATGTTTGGGCTCCCCTTCATTTAAATGGGGTCCAGGTTTGTGTACCATTCTGGTAACAAAACCAAACTTTTTTTTTTAAATGTTCGGCCAAACCCTCTGGACATGAACATCAACGGGTGTGCCCATCTCTATTTAATACCATCATAATTTAACACAAAGCAGGTTAACCTGTTTGGATGACAACGCTGCCAATTTTTTCACCAAAAAAATTTAGTAATCTGCAGCAGCTATATATTTAGAAATGGACTGCAAAGTCGTAAGCCTTCACGAGAACCAAATGGAGTAGACAAAAACTCTCAAAAATCATTATAAAAACATTCAATTTATTATATCAATATCAAAAGACAATTCAATCATATAAGTATAATATACAAAATACAGAGACAATCCAGGAGTAAACTAGTGGCAGTTTACAGGAAGTTCATGGGAACACAGATTCATATCATTTTATCATGGCACGAGTCTAGCATGTGAGCCAGTGTATACCATATTAGGCACAACATGTTCTCAAATATATTCACACACAGTGCTGATTACAATGTCGCCCCTATACATTGCGCCAGTATAACTAAGTAATGCTTACCCATGTGTAGCAGTCAGTCCCACGAACTCCCTGGCACCCCTAAGTCGTAAGCCTTGCCTAGAGACTTTATTCAGCCTCTCACCTTGCTCCAGCCATGAAGGATATGGAGCAATATGCATTTTGTGCTCCATTCTGCTTTGTTTTATACATTGGCAGGAAGGCGAGACCTGCTGCATAGTCATATGCACCCCATTAGGTCTTAGAACCCACATACTGGATGGGCTACTAAAATCCACTTAACAATATGCATTTTGGGCTCCATACTCCTTTGTTTTACACATTGGCAGCAAGGCCAGCCCTGCTGCATAGTCAATCATATGCACCCCATTAGGCCTTAGAACCCATATAGTGGATGTGCCCATGAAAATCTACTTCAAAAAATGCATTTTATGCTCCATACTCCTTTGTTTTATACATTGGCAGGAAAGCGAGACCTGCTGCATAGTCATATGCACCCAATTAGGCCTTGGAACCCACATACTGGATGTGCCCATGAAAATCCACTTCACATTATGCATTTTGTACTCCCGTTCTCCTAGGTTTTACACATTGTCAGCAAGGCCAGCCCTGCTGCATAGTCAGTCACATGCACCCCATTATGCCTTGAAACCCACATAGTGGATGTGCCCATGAAATTCCAATTCACAATATGCATTGTGTGCTCCATACTCCTTTGTTTTATACATTGGTGGCAAGTCCAGCCCTGCTACATAGTCAGTCATATGCACCCTATTAGGCCTTGGAACCCACATACTGGATGTGCCCATGAAAGTCCACTACAAAATATGCATTTTGTGCTCCATACTCCTTTCTTTTATACATTGGCAGGAAGGCGAGCCCTGCTGCATAGTCATATGCACCCTATTAGGTCTTGGAACCCACATACTGGATGGGCCCAGGAAAATTCACTCATATTTTTTAATGGTATGATGGTTCCCTCTTTGCACAATTATTTACAGGAGAATTTTGCAATTTTATTTGACATGTTTTTAACAATAAGGTTCAGATACGGCTTTAAAATGGCAAATACTTGCAATACAAGGCAATTTTATTGCAAACTACAACATTCAAGGTATAGTATGATTGAATAGTGTGAATGCGTACAATTTTGTATTTGTTAACATACACAGGTTAATAAGTACATTTAAGGATTATATAAATATAGTGATTATGTATATATGAAGATTAACTACATACATTATAGTTAGATCATCACCAACAGGCTTTAAAACATCATCTGTCTGGAATATCAGAGAAGCAACACCAAGACAGAGAACCCCTGGGAGATTACCTACATTGCATGGGCGTCCCCAATTATGCAGGTATCAGCACACTGTACATGTACAGGTACCCCAGTTTTGGCATCTGTCTTAGTCATGTTTCTCTGGTCTTATATAGTGAATACTATATGTACTAACTCTATGTAGTAACTCTTGTTTCACCCACACCTTCAAGTGGCCACTTTTCAAGGTTGGATGAAACTGAGATATCATGGAGTCATCAGATGAGAGGCCATAAGCCCCTAGAAAATGAAAGCTACAAGGATTTAGATAAAACCACCACCAGCATAGTTTCAGTAAACCTTAATGTTTTACAATGACAAACAGCAAACATATAGAGGCTTAGAAATGTTTGTGAAGTGAATAAACAAACATTTATCAAGATTCTGTCACTATGAGCATTGTCTGTCACATCTCTAAATGTTTTACAAGAAATGCAGCTGTGTGATTGTCTGAATGCATTTGGTATGCAGTATTTCAATCTTGTTAACAAATTGCCATTTGTATATTCTTCATTTGTGCATTTGAGGCAGACAAAGTTAAGGCTCGCAAGGAGATAAATGAATATAGTGGACAAACCTATATTTTTAATGAACTACTGAGGCAAAGTAACAGCATTCCTTTATCAAATTTATATGAAGTGTATTGTGTCCAATGTTAGCAATTGGGCAACACAAAAAGGAGCTTTTCAAGTGAGCTCTTTAAGGTACACAAATGTTATGAAGTGTTTTCCAACAAGGATGTGGTTTCACCAATGTGGGGTACCTTTTGTAAAAATAGACTAGTGCCATCACAGTCCCCCGTGACCAAACTTCAGTGGCCTATGACAGTACAAAGCACGTTCACCCTGGTGATCTAGTGGCAGTTAAACAAGAGACATTGCAGGAGACAGAGTTACGAAGTAGGCCCAATGGAATGCCATGCCCAATTCCCCAATGTGGGGTCCTTTTTGGACTGATTAAAATAGTGCCATCACAGCCCCTATAGCTAAATGCCCCGTACAGACCACGTTCACCCTGGTCATCTAGTGGCAGTTAAAGGACACATTGCAGGAGACATACTTAAGAAGTAGGCCCAATGTAATGTAATGCCCAATTCCCCAAAGTGGGGTCCTGTTTTTACAAAATGAAATAGTGCCTTCACAGCCCCCATGCCCAAAAATCACCAGCCTATAACAGTACTGAGCACGTGCACCCTGGTCATGTCATCGGAGATAAGGAAGAGACATTGCAGGAAACAGAGTTAAGAATTAGGGCCAATGTAGTGGTGTGGGTCTCTGAGACTGTTAATGCAGTGCATAATCTGCCACACAATTCCCCAATGGGGGTACCTTTTTTAAAAATACACTAGTGCCATCGCATGCCCCTAGCCCAAACTTCAACGGCCTATAACAGTACTGAGCACATTCACCCTGGTGATCTAGTGACAGGTACATTTTAGGAGTACTAAAAGTATGCCATCTGTCTGCCCATTTTAGAAAGTCAGCTACAGCTTCAGCCACCCTTGCCATGCTACGGCAGCGGTTTCAGCTTCCAGCTCACCGACTGTTGTGTGATGTCCCCACATGCTGGAACTCTACGCTGCAAATGTTGGAAAGGATTTGTGAGCAGAAGAGGGCCGTTGTTGACTACCAACATCAACAAGGCCGTCAAATTTCAGGTCATGCTCCACACATAAGACCTCAGGAGTGGACATGGATGTCAAACATATGTAACATCCTCCAAAATTTTAAGGACTGCACCAAGATGGTGAGCGGCGATGGCGCCATAATTAACATCACCATCCAGCTTCTCAGCATTCTGAAGAACTCTATGCTCACAATCAAAGAGGATGCATTGCAGGCGGAGCACGAGGACATGGAGCAAGGAAAGATATAGGGGGATTACACTCTGCCCAGCCTCATGTCTTCTCAACGTGGATTGGTAGGCAATGGGGAGGAGGAGGAGGAAGAACAGGAGCTACTTTCATGCACTATAGACGGTACTACAAACAAATCTGTATTAGCTTCTGTTCAGCGGGTATGGCCTGAAGACAGGGAGAAGTAGGATGAGGATGAGGAGGAGAGGAACAGAATGGTCAGTCGTCCTGTTGGTGAGGACGCGGAAGTCTTGCCTGTCAGCAGTCTGGCACACATGGCTGACTTTATATTGCACTGCATTTCACGTGACCCTTGGATTACCAAAATTTTGGGTGACACTCATTACTGGTTGGTGACCCTTCTAGACCCATGCTACAAGGAGAACTTTCAATCTCTTCTGCCAGAGGCAGAGTGGTGTACTAAAATGTTGCAGTACCACAGGGCCCTTGTAGCGGAATTACTTAGAAAATTCCCATGTGAGAACGCTGGCAGCAGACGTCAGAGTTTGTTGCATAACCAAGTACTCCAAGCGAGAGAGACAAAAGTACAATCCAGCTCAGGCAGGGGAACAATGGCCAAGTTCTGGGACAGTTTTCTCAGACCCTCCCATCGTGGCGGCACAGAGGCAAGGGGTGCTGTCACAAGAAGCGCAATGTTTGGGAAGATGGTGAGGGAGTACCTTGCAGATCGTATAAACATCCTCCGTGATTCCTCTGTGCCTTTTAATTATTGGGTATCCAAGCTGGACACATTAGATGAACTGGCTCTCTATGCCTTGGAGGTCCTGGCCTGCCCTGCTGCTAGCATTCTGTCAGAGAGGGTTTTTAGTGCCGCTGGTGGAATTATAACAGATAAGCGCATCCGCCTGTCAACTGAAAATTCTGACAAGCTGACTCTTATCAAAATGAACAAGGCCTGGATTGGGAAAGACTTCTGTACACCACCAAGTGAAAACAGCGAAACATAACCTCAAATACATTCTCTCTTTTGGGAGGTGTATTCTCATGTACCTCTTCACAACCACACATGGGTGTACGCTTTCAGATTTGGTCTGTTTGTTTTTATCCTCCTCCTTATCCTCCTCCTCCTCATCCAGAACCACTATATCACCAAGGTGAACGTGGTCTGAACGCTGCATTTTGGCCAAGGGTGCTGTGATGGCACTCTTTTATTTTTAAAAAAATTACAACACATTGGAGTAATGGGCATGACATTCAATTGGGCCGACTTCTTAACTCGGTCTCCTGCAATCTAAAATATACCTGCCATCTGTGTGGCAGATCATGCACTGCATTAAAAGTCTCAGAGACAAACAGCACTACATTGGCCCTAATTCTTAACTCTGTCTCCTGCAATCTGTCCTGTACCTGCCAGTAGATCACCAGGGTGAACGTGCTCTGTACAGTGCATGTTGGCCAAGGGGCCTGTGATGGCATTCTTTTCTTTTTAAAAAAAGGATTTTACATTGGGGAATTGGGCATGACATTACATTGGACCTTGGGACGTCTGACGCCATCAGGTTGCGGAAAGCTTCTGTCTCAACAAGCCTAAAAGGCAGCATTTCTAGCCAAGCAGAAGAGAAATATTAGAATTGAGGGTTGTGGCCTGTGGGGCATTGGCATGGAATTTCCGCTTGCATTCCAAAGACTGGGTTATAGACAACTGAACGCTGTGCTGGGACAAGGATGTGGACGTGCTTGCTGATGGTGCTGCTTGACTGTGGGACACAAAAGGTTCAGAGCTAGAGGCATCTTCACATGTACGGTGTACTGAGGATTGGCTTCTATGCAAAACAGTGGAAGAATCAGTGGTGTGACCAGCAGGCAGTGGTCCTGGAGCCTGGGGTTTGGCCCACAAAGTTGGGTGCTTTGCTTGCATGTGCCTGATCATGCTGGTGGTGGTCAGGCTAGTTGTATTGCTACCCCTGCTGATGCTGATGCGGGCATGGCAGGTGATGTAAATGGCCTGTTTGGGGTTATTGGCAGAGTCTTTAAAAAATAGCCAGACTCGGGAAGATCTCACAGGTGGAATGGCAACTTTACTCATGTTGGTGTTTCGGGGAACGGATGAACACCTTCTGTCTGCTGCCACCACACTGCTTCTTCCTGCCTGTTGGGGAGATATGCCTCCTTCCCCATTTGTGCTGCTGTCCTCGCTATGCATGTCCTCCTGCCAGGTTGGGTCAGTCACTATGTCATTCACCACCTCATCTTCCACATCCGCACCAGCTCCTCCTCCTGATTTTCTGGTAATTGTGTCTCATCATCGTCCACCTCTTGTGACGCTTTCCCACCATCGCCTTCGTGTGACAGCGTCTGGTCAAAGCTTTGGGCAGCGCTACATGCAATCTCATCTTTTCCCATTTCAAGTTGACTGGCAGAGATTTCTGAATCTTGAAATGGAAAACTGATCAGCTCTTTAGAGTGTCCAAGTGTGGGATCAGTTGTCTCAGGGCACTTGGCATGGTTGGAGGAGGATCAGGGTGAGGAATATCCTGGCCACCCTCACGGCTACTCAGACTTGACCGTGTGGAAAACAAGGTGGTGGTGGTGTCTAAGTGACTGGAAGCATTATCCGCTATCCAACCAACAACCGTTTCACACTGCTCTGGCTTCAATAGTGGTGTGCTGCAGTCCCCTAGAAACTGGGACAGGAACGTTGAGCGAGAAGATGTGGGTCATTTTTGTTGCCCACTTTCACCTTGCCCATGGCCTCGTCCTCTGGATGCACCATCAGCATCACGTCCACTTCCCCATCCCTTGCCCCTTGCCTTGCCCACTTTAAATGGACTACTGCACTATTTCAAATGCTCAACACAAATGTCTCTACTAGTAGTGAAATAATATGTGATCAGTATGCCTGCAAATCTACGATTTTTCAAACCCGAACACCAGGCAGACCTCAGCCTCGCCTAACAGACTGTATTCAAATTCTTTTTTTTTAAGTTAATTTATGCAAAATAGCGCTGTATAGGATTTGAGTATCTCACAGCCAAAAAATAAGTACACCGGCCTCCAATGCCAAAACTTGGAGCAGAGATATATGACGGCTGTAACAGAACTACCACGCTGGCAAATCTATGGCCTTTCAAATTTTTTTTTAGGCTGATTAGTGCTGTATAGAATTTGAGTTTCACACAGCCAAAAAATAAGTACACCGGCCTCCAATGCCAAAACTTGGAGCAGAGATATATGACGGCTGTAACAGAAATACCACACTGGCAAATCTGTGGCCTTTTAATTTTTTTTTAGGCAAAATAGTGCTGTATAGATTTTGACATCAAATCAGACAGCCAAAAAAAAATGCACCGGCCTCCAATGACCAAACTTGGAGCACGCAGATATATGATACATACAGTGCCTGCAGACCTTGCACTGATGTGGATATGCTGTACCCTGCCTACCTAGCACTGCAATATTGGGTCCCACGAATTAGCCCTAAAAAGGACTTTTGGTTTCTGAGGAGTTGTGGATGTAAGAGTTGCAGACCTACACTAACTCTAAAACCATGATTCTGACCCTATCTCAGCAGTAGCTCTCCCTACTCTCGCTGAATCCGGAGCAGAATGTGGCGAGCAGGGCGGCACCTGGTCTCTTATACTCGGGATGATGCTGTGCGGCCCAGCCAATCACTGCATGACCACAACAAATATGGCTGCGGCGTTTCATGGTTGGCAATCCCTGCACCGTGATTGGGTCTCCTCACCGGTCAGTTGTTAACTCTGCTGCCAGACTAGTCCACTTCTCTCCATGCTATTCTTTTGCTTCTACCTTCTGCATAACCCTTCATTGGCTCCCAAATTCCCAATTTATTCAGCTCATACTGCTAACACTGACCTACAAAGCTGTCCATAATCTGTCTCCTCCTTATATCTCTTAACTAGTGTTGAGCATTCCGATACTGCAAGTATCGGGTATCGGCCGATATTTGCTGTATCGGAATTTCCGATACCGAGATCCGATACTTTTGTGGTATCGGGTATCGGGTATCGCAACAACATTAATGTAATAATGTGTAAAAGAGAGAATTAAAATAAAAAATATTGCTATACTCACCTCTCCGACGCAGCCTGGACCTCAGCGAGGGAACCGGCAGCGTTGTTTGTTTAAATTTCGCGCTTTTACTTGGTTACGTGAAGTCCCGGCTTGTGATTGGTCAGGGCGGCCATGTTGCCGGGACGCGGACCAATCACAGCAAGCCGTGACGAAATTACGTCACGGCTTGCTGTGATTGGTCCGCGTCCCGGCAACATGGCCGCCATTAACCAATCACAAGCCGTGATGTCACGGGAGGCTGGACATGCGCGTATTTTAAAAAGCGCGCGTGTCCAGCCTCCAGTGACGTCCCGGCTTATGATTGGTCACGGCGCCATGTTGCCGGGACGCGGACCAATCACAGCAAGCCGTGACGAAATTACGTCACGGCTTGCTGTGATTGGTCCGCGTCCCGGCAACATGGCCGCCATTAACCAATCACAAGCCGTGACGTCACGGGAGGCTGGACATGCGCGTATTTTAAAAAGCGCGCGTGTCCAGCCTCCAGTGACGTCCCGGCTTATGATTGGTCACGGCGCCATGTTGCCGGGACGCGGACCAATCACAGCAAGCCGTGACGAAATTATGTCACGGCTTGCTGTGATTGGTCCGCGTCCCGGCAACATGGCCGCCATTAACCAATCACAAGCCGTGACGTCACGGGAGGCTGGACATGCGCGTATTTTAAAAAGCGCGCGTGTCCAGCCTCCCGTGACGTCACGGCTTGTGATTGGTTAATGGCGGCCATGTTGCCGGGACGCGGACCAATCACAGCAAGCCGTGACGTAATTTCGTCACGGCTTGCTGTGATTGGTCCGCGTCCTGGCAACATGGCCGCCCTGACCAATCACAAGCCGGGACTTCACGTAACCAAGTAAAAGTGCGAATTTTAAACAAACAACGCTGCCGGTTCCCTCGCTGAGGTCCAGGCTGCGTCGGACAGGTGAGTATAGCAATATTTTTTATTTTAATTCTTTATTTTACACATTTATATGGATCCCAGGGTCTGAAGGAGAATTTCCTCTCCTTCAGACCCTGGGAACCATCAGGAATACCGTCCGATACTTGAGTCCCATTGACTTGTATTGGTATCGGGTATCGGTATCGGATTGGATCCGATACTTTGCCGGTATCGGCCGATACTTTCCGATACCGATACTTTCAAGTATCGGACGGTATCGCTCAACACTACTCTTAACTAATTTCCCTATACTGTCCTCCCAAGACCTCCTTCTCTTCTCCACACTAGTACATTCCTCACCCAGTAACCTCCAAGAGTTCTCTTAAATGTTTCCCATCCTCTTGAATTCTGTGCCTCAACACATTTGACTACACTGGCCAACAGTGAAAATGTGTCTGAAATGAAAATAGCTGGTTTGTAATAATTTTAGCATCCTAAAAACGAATATGTTACTTAAAAATCATTATTAGCTCTTGTTGCTGAGATACATGTCATCCCTTCACCCCCGGAGCTTTTTCCGTTTTTCCGTTTTCGTTTTTCGCTCCCCTCCTTCCCAGAGCCATAACTTTTTTATTTTTCCGTCAATTTGGCCATGTGAGGGCTTATTTTTTGCGTGCCGAGCTGGCGTTTTTAATGATAGCATTTTGGTGCAGATACGTTCTTTTGATCGCCCGTTATTGCATTTTAATGCAATGTCGTGGCGACCAAAAAAACGTAATTCTGGCGTTCCGATTTTTTTTCTCGTTACGCCGTTTTGCGATAAGGTTAATGCTTTTTTTTATTGCTAGATCGGGCGATTCTGAACGCGGCGATACCAAATATGTGTAGGTTGGGGTTTTTTTTTATTGATTTATTTTGATTGGGGCGAAAGGGGGGTGATTTAAACTTTTATGTTTTTTTTATTTTTTTCACATTTTTAAAAACTTTTTTTTTTTACTTTTGCCATGCTTCTATAGCCTCCATGGGAGGCTAGAAGCAGGCACAGCCCGATCGGCTCTGCTATGCAGCAGCGATCATAAGATCGCTGTTACACAGCAGAATTGCAGGTGTGCTGTGAGCGCCGACCACAGGGGGGCGCTCACAGCCACCGGCAATCAGTAACCATAGAGGTCTCCAGGACCTCTATGTTTACCTTCCTGATGCATCGCCGACCCCCGATCATGTGACGGGGGTCGGCGATGCGCTCATATCCGGCCGCACGGCCGGATGCGGTAGTTAAATGCCGCTGTCTGTGTTTGACAGCGGCATTTAACTAGTTAATAGCGGCGGGTGATCGCGATTTCACCCGCCGCTATTGCGCGCACATGTCAGCTGTAAAAAACAGCTGACATGTCGCGACTTTGATGTGCGCTCACCGCCGGAGCGCACATCAAAGCGGGGGTCCCGACATGTGACATACTATACCGTCACATGTCGGGAAGGGGTTAAGATTATTATGCAGGAAAATAGGGAAATTTTGAATTTTCAACAAATGTGTATTGGTAAACCTGATTACAGACCTGTTGAACCAATGTCAGCCATTTTATTCATTGTGTCTGCATAGTTTGTACTAATTGAAGTCTCTTTCTCTTGTTGCAGTAATTTTGTGGAGAGAATTTACACTTTGAAAATGCCTCGTAAATGTGCAAATATTGTTAACAATTTTTGTTACGTGTGTGGTTATGTGACATTTGCCAACCAAAGAAGACCAATTACTCCACTTGTGAAGACTGCTTACCATCATTACTTTGGTGTAAAGGTTGGTGATCAGGAGAAGCCCTGGGCTCCACACATTTGCTGCAATAGTTGTTCAGTAAATCTGGTTGCATGGTTGAAGAATAAAGGACGTTCTATGCGTTTTGGTGTGCCAATGATTTGGAGGGAGCCAAGAAATCATGTAGACGACTGCTATTTCTGCATGGTTGCTCCTCTTCAGCATGGCATGTCAAGAAAAAAGAAGGGGACTATTGAGTACCCTAACATCCCCTCGGCTATAAGACCAGTCCCACATGGGAAAGATCTTCCCGTTCCTCGCCCTCCAAAGGAATATGTACTGGAATCAGATCAGGAGGAAGAATCGCCCGGAAGTTCATCACAAGATCTTGAATATGATTCACAGTCTGCATCAAATGAACCACATTTGCTTTCTCAGGGTGAACTCAATGATCTGATACGCGACCTGGACCTGTCGAAAGAAAAGGCAGAGCTTCTGGCTTCAAGATTAAAACAATGGAACTTTCTACTGTACAATGTTAAAGTGACTGCCTATAGGCATCGACAAAGAGATTTACATGTTTATTTTAAAAAGCAAGACAATCTCGTTTTCTGCACCAGTGTTGATGGTTTAATGTCCGCTATGAATGTTCAGTACAACCCACTAGATTGGAGACTTTTCATCGACGGTTCAAAGGTTAGTTTAAAAGCTGTACTATTGCACAATGGAAATGTTCTTCCTTCCGTTCCTGTAGGCCATGCTGTTTGCATGAAAGAAACCTACAACAATATGAAACTGCTTCTGGACGCAATAAAATACAGTGACCACCAATGGCAGATCTGTGCAGACTTGAAAGTGGTTGCAATATTGTTAGGCATGCAGTTGGGATACACAAAATATTGCTGTTTCCTATGTGAGTGGGACAGCCGTGCTAGATCTTCTCACTACAATATAAAAGTGTGGCCTACAAGGGACAAAATGTGTCCTGGAATTAAGAATGTTCAACACTGTCCACTTGTTGAACGCAGTAAAATCATTCTGCCGGCGCTACACATTAAACTTGGTCTTATGAAAAATTTTGTTAAAGGAATGAACCAAGAAGGAAATGCTTTTAAGTACCTCAGAGGGAAGTTTCCACAACTCAGTGATGCTAAAGTGAAAGAAGGTGTCTTCATTGGTCCTCAAATTCGTGACCTACTTAGGGATGGAAATTTTGACGAGATCCTACAAGGCAATGAGAAGGCGGCATGGCAAGCCTTCAGAGATGTTGTACGTGGCTTCTTGGGAACAGACGAGTTGATAACTATGTTGATATTGTGAATAACCTTCTTACGAAGTATCATAAATTAGGCTGCAACATGTCATTAAAAATACACTTTCTGGACTCTCATCTGGATTTCTTCCCGGACAATTGTGGTGCAGTAAGCGATGAGCATGGTGAGCGATTCCACCAAGATATTTTAAATATGGAACAAAGATATCAGGGCAAGTGGAATGCTTCCATGCTTGCAGACTACTGTTGGACATTAATCAGAGATGTACCAGAAGAAAACTTCAATAGACAAGCAAAAAGAAAGCGTTCTCGTGAATAGGTCTTGTCTGAACTGTTGTGTTCAGTTAATGTATTGTGTTCTTGCTATTTTAATCATATTTTAAACAATATTTCAAGTTTGAACATGACATTTGTGTGCAATTTATACTCTTGTAATGAATGCTTCTCGCTACCTACAGCACATACATCCATGGCGTGTATCTAAAAAACGAGAGCTAATTAAACAATTCTGTGGGTATATTTGAGTTTCTCGACCCAAAATTAGTAATATTTGCCTATTTTCATCAAAGAAACATAAAAAAAGTTGTTTTTTGTTGGCCTGTGCTATCTACCACAATCGGAGTCTTTACATGAAACTTCAAAACCCACATCTTCAGAAAGGTTACAGCCTGCATTAACCCTTCTGCCACCTCATCACCATCCCCGCAGCTGCCACAACCCTCTAGTATACTGCCTCCTTCCCCATTATTCTGTAGACTGTAAGCCCACAAGGGCAGGTCCCTCTCCTTTCTGTACCAGTCTGTCATTGTTGAGTTTGTTCACTGTATTTTATATTTTAATTTTGTATGTAACCCCTTCTCATGTATGGCGCTATGGAATCAATGGTGTTCTAGACATAAAAAAATAATACTATTGTCCACTGTATATGTGTGCCATATATGCTGTGTTTTTGTGACATGGCTGACATGAGTCCTGTGATTGTATGGTGTGTATGATGTGTTCACAGTGATCATGTGCCGGTGCACTTTGCTTGTTGTTTTATGTGTTTGCCACCTGTATGTTGCTTGTGTGATATATATGCTGTGCTTGTTTGCCTTCTGCTTTGTACTTGTTTGCTATTTGCACTGTGCTTGTGTGATATACATGCCATGTGTGCTGTACTTGTGTGACATGTGCTTATGACATGCACCTGTGCTTGTGTGCCCAGTGCTCTGTGCTTTTGTTAGGTGTGCACTCTACTTGCATGGTACACTTTTCTAATGCATGTACTATGATGTTTTTATGTGTGTACAAGATGTTTTTATTGTGTAATGTGTTACTCAAGTAAGACAGCAATACACATTTCTTGCACAAGGGTCTTTTGCTCTTAGTGTTTACCTTTAACCAGCCTATTTGCGTACAATATACATTTTCAATATCCTTAATGCAAATCTTTTGTAATATGTTACAGATTATTTTACTCTAAAACTAACAGAACAAGACCTGAATTTATGCTGACTTGTGGATAGATTGTATTACAGTTTTGAAGTGCTGTGTTGGAATGGTGCGGCGTGTGTAACATGTTATTTATAACAGTGACTCACACATAATGCTGCCATTAATTTACATTTCAGTTTTTATTTTGCAGAAAGTTACGTAATATTGGGCTGGATCTGCACAGTGACTTTAGCCTTTACAATACTTTGCACAGCAAAAGATCACAGGCTGCTTCTACAATGCATTATTTTTTAAGTATATGAGGTTGCAATGCAGCTGGCAAGTTGCCTCGAGCATGAAAGACAAGTGAAAATAAAAGCAAAAAATAGAATTATTCTTACCGTTAATTCGGTTTCTAGGAACCTTCCACGACGGCATATGGAGGTTGTATCTTTGCCCTAATGGGGAACAGGAAACACAGAGAGGTTAAAAGGACCTCCCACCTCCCACTTGCCAGTGACTTACAACTGAGACCATAGCACCGCTTTACCTTCGGAATCCCAGAACTAGTCTAGGAATATGTATCGGGTGGGAAATTAGCGCCATTGTGGAAGGTTCCTAGAAACCGAATTAACGGTAAGAATAATTCTATTTTCTCTAGTCACCTTCCACGACGGCATATGGAGGAATACCAACTAATTTGGCACTAGGGAGGGACAACGGCCTGGAGATCTTTATGGCCGAAGGCTAAGTCTTTATTGGACCAGACTGGGCACTTCTTTCTATAGGCGGCTTTAGGGGCAGACTTTTCTCCCTGAAATATATAAAGGGAGAGAGGGGTGAGGACGACTAACCCCCTAACGGTACTACCTCCCGGATCCCACCCCTGCAAGCACTAACAGTAGCAGGGGTAGCGCTGGTCTCCGCAGACGCAGGGCACAAAGAACCATCCATACTGGGGAAATAGCCTTACCTCAGTGGTGGTTCAGCAGGATTTTATGGACGTCGTCCCAGCACCTGCCTCCAGCAATTAGACATTCCCCCTCCCCCTCCAGGATCCATGTGAGGGACGCTCTCAGGCCCGACACGCCGGCCGGCGAACCTGGAAGTACCGGCTTCAGGGAGATACGAAGAAACCGGAAGTGACGCACGAGAGCCGCTGACATCACTTCCGGAACGCCGAGCCGACCGCATGGAGGGGGAGAATGCCGGGCAGCTCAAGGAGGAACCCGGTCGGGGATCCCAGGCCTGCTTTGCCCTCGTGGGGGTGCGGGAAGGCTGGGAGGGGGTCCCGAGGTACCTGCACGCAGGACGACGGGAGCAGCATCGGGGGAGGCTCAAAGCGACCACCAGCTGCCCGGCTTTAACAGGCAAAGCCTGTACAAGGTACTGCAGTCGCCGGCCACTACAGCACATGGACACCTCTCCCTGTCCCATGGAGAACAGGAAAGACACTGGCAAGTGGGAGGTGGGAGGTCCTTTTAACCTCTCTGTGTTTCCTGTTCCCCATTAGGGCAAAGAGACAACCTCCATATGCCGTCGTGGAAGGTGACTAGAGAAAATGTACTTATGTTGTGCTGAATTTTTGCAGTCTGTGGTAATATGGCTCAGTACATTATGTATATCCGGCCGCAGCATGAGTTGAAAGCAGCTGGTCTGAGGAGGCGCCTGTTGTTGTACCCCACAATCTGACATCAATTACCTATCTTAAAGAAAATCTTTCAATTTATAAGGTCAAGAAAGGCCTTTAAATAAGACCTGCCCAAAAGTGTCCTGTCTTTGCTCACATCTTATTCCCGCTATTCTTTTGATTATTCTATTTTTTTTTTTACATCTGCCATGTAGTTTGAGTCATATGAGCCTTTTCATTTAGTGCTAATCCTTATGTTCTTTACCAGCAAGACTGTGGCTCACAGGATTCTTTGTAGTGTGTCTATAGGCTGCGCTAAATTATTATCTTGTGACCAAAGGATAAGAAATATAAAAATGAACACCAAATTAAAAGGCTCATATCGTTGTCAAAATATAGTGGATTTTAAAAACACACACAAAAAGAATAACCAGGGGAGCAGCAGGAATAAAATAAGATAAAAATCTGACCACTTTTGCTCTAGTGACATCAGGGGTTTCTAGGATATATATAGTGGGGGAAATAAGTATTTGAACCCTTGCTGATTTTGTACGTTTGCCCACTGACAAAGACATGAACAGTCTATAATTAGTGATGGGCGAGCACTAAACTGCTCGGGTGCTCGTTGCTCGGGTCGAGCAAATTGGAATACTCGGGTACTCGGCCAGAACAATGAACCCAATGTAAGTCTATGGGAGACCCGAGTATTTTTACCACAATATCCCCCCAGGGGTCCTTTTAAGGACCAAAAATGTCTGAAAATGATGGAAACACTGCTCAAATGACACAGGGACCTTATGCGGATCACCCCTAGAAGCATTCCTGACTCCTAGTTCACAGCCTTAATCATTTTTTCTGAGATTCATGCCATTTTTCCCGGTGCCACAAAAAACACATTAAAACAAAACCAAAATGGGTTTTGCTTGGAAATATGTTGAGGTACATCCTTTGCAGGTTAATGACTTGCCTGTAAGGCCAAATATTTAACCCCAGACCGAAAATTTCCTGTCCCACTTAGGCTTAGTTCAGACGCTGCGTTTTTGAAGCGTTTTTCAACTTTCACATTGCTTTCAACCACTACAAATGCATTCACTGGGAAATGTCATTGTAACATTTAACAGCCCTAGCTGGCCATGTGGTGTGTGACACATAAGCAGACCCATCTTGTTTCATTTATAAAAGAGGGACTCTTAAAGTCACAGAGCCTATTATTACTGGTGCATCAGGCGGCATTAATCTTCTTAAAGGGCCATTATGAAACAGTGGGTCTCCTAAGCTCTTGTAGCCTATGCTGTGAGTGGATGGGCTGCCAAGAATTACGATGCACCGCAATTCCCCTGTCATAAGATGTCCAGGGGGACTCCTGAAAAAGTGTTGCATTGAATTCAAGGCCTGCTCTGCTACCAATTCATATGCACCCCAATAATCCTTTGAACCCACATAGTGGATAGGCCCATGAAAATCCACTTCATAATATAACCAGGGATTCAAGCTTGAGGAGGATAATTTGCATATTCCAGGTGCCTTCTGGGAAAAGCGAAGAGTCTCCCTCAGCAAGAAGATCGTTGGGTACAGCCGGGACCAGCTGCTTGGAAAGCATCACCAAACCAGGGATTCAAGCTTGAGGAGGATAATTTGCATATTCCAGGTGCCTTCTGGGAAAAGCAAAGAGTCTCCCTCAGCAAGAAGATCGTTGGGTACAGCCGGGACCAGCTGCTTGGAAAGCATCACCAAACCAGGGATTCAAGCTTGAGGAGGATAATTTGCATATTCCAGGTGCCTTCTGGGAAAAGCGAAGAGTCTCCCTCAGCAAGAAGATCGTTGGGTACAGCCAGGACCAGCTGCTTGGAAAGCATCACCAAACCAGGGATTCAAGCTTGAGGAGGATAATTTGCATATTCCAGGTGCCTTCTGGGAAAAGCGAAGAGTCTCCCTCAGCAAGAAGATCGTTGGGTACAGCCGGGACCAGCTGCTTGGAAAGCATTACCAAACCAGGGATTCAAGCTTGAGGAGGATAATTTGCATATTCCAGGTGCCTTCTGGGAAAAGCGAAGAGTCTCCCTCAGCAAGAAGATCGTTGGGTACAGCCGGGACCAGCTGCTTGGAAAGCATCACCAAACAGCGCGCCTTGCCTGTAGGACATAATTGCAAGAAAGCTTGGCTGAGTAGACTACACAAGAAGGAAAACACACAGCAAGTCAGCAGGATCTAGGAGCAACATGGCAGATGTGACAACCTACATGGTGAGCTGCAGCATGTGCTACATGTTCGCAGATCGACCAGAAGAAGAATCCAATTTCACCTGTCAGAAGTGTAGACTAGTGGCCCTTTTAGAAGAAAAGGTGCGGGGTCTGGAAGAAAGAATAGCAACTTTGAAACTCATCAAAGAGAATGAAGACTTCCTAGACAGAATAGAAACATCTCTACTGGTCACAGAAGGTGAAAAAAGTGTCAGAGAACCTCCAAAAGCAGATGAGTGGAAGCATGTGACCAAAGGAAGCAGGAAGACCATGGAGAAATCACCAACAACACAACTGAAGAACCGATATCAAATCTTTGTAGAGGATGAAGATGGCACGCCTAAGGATGAAGCACTACCAGCAAGCAAAAAAGAAAAGGGTACACAGCAACAAGTGACAGCAAAAAGTACAGCCAAGAAGCAACAAAGAGTGGTGGTGGTGGGAGACTCACTACTGAGAGGCACAGAAGCAGCCATCTGCAGACCGGACATAACCGCAAGAGAAGTATGCTGCCTTCCAGGTGCGATGATCAAGGATGTTACCGATAGAATACCAAAGCTCTTCAGCTCCAAGGACGTCCACCCATTTCTTCTGATACATGTTGGCACCAATGAAACGGCAAGGAAGGACCTACCGACAATCTGCAAGGACTTTGAAGAGTTGGGGAAGAAAGTAAAGGAACTGGATGTACAGGTAGTTTTTTCTTCTATCCTTCCAGTAGACGGGCATGGCACCAGGAGATGGAACAGGATCCTTGATGCGAACAACTGGCTAAGACGATGGTGCAGACAATAAGGATTCGGATTCCTGGACCACGGTGTGAATTACTTGTACGATGGACTCCTCACCAGACACGGACTACACATCAACAAACCTGGAAAACACACATTCGCCAGAAGACTCGCTACACTCATCAGGAGGGTGTTAAACTAGAAGAATAGGGGACGGGAAGAAAAACATTAGACTCGAACAAAGAAGACCCAGGAAAACATACTCAGAAGGGAGGTAAGAACATTTCTAAAACAATCCACAGCGAGGAGATTGGAACAAAACAAAATCCTCTAAACTGCATGCTCGCAAACGCCAGAAGCCTGACAAACAAGATGGAAGAACTAGAAGCAGAAATATCTACAGGTAACTTTGACATAGTGGGAATAACCGAGACATGGTTAGATGAAAGCTATTACTGGGCAGTTAACTTACAGGGTTACAGTCTGTTTAGAAAGGATCGTAAAAATCGGAGAGGAGGAGGGGTTTGTCTCTATGTAAAGTCTTGTCTAAAGTCCACTTTAAGGGAGGATATTAGCGAAGGGAATGAGGATGTCGAGTCCACATGGGTCGAAATTCATGGAGGGGAAAATGGTAACAAAATTCTCATTGGGGTCTGTTACAAACCCCCAAATATAACATAAATCATGGAAAGTCTACTTCTAAAGCAGATAGATGAAGCTGCAACCCATAATGAGGTCCTGGTTATGGGGGACTTTAACTACCCGGATATTAACTGGGAAACAGAAACCTGTGAAACCCATAAACGCAACAGGTTTCTGCTAATAACCAAGAAAAATTACACTGGTCAACAGCATTTTTGGTGCCAAAGATATTTCATCGAATTTAGGGTATTTTTGGGGTGCTGATTCTTAATATGTCATCAGTTTTGCCAGATTGGCTCAAGTTTTTGAGATTTTTGGTATCTTATTTAAAGCACTTGTTGGTAAATGCGACGCATCATCTCATTAATTTCTTTGGATTAGTACTTGAACTGAGCAGTTCTCAATATAGTTTTGTGTTAATTAGTGTTCTAAAAGTTTGTTCATAGCTTGATTTTTGCACTAACTTTATGTTGTCTGTTTTCCAGTGAAAAGCATGAACTCATCAAGAAGAAGTTGTCTTAACGATCCAGACTCATTCTGTTACATTTGTGGTGAATACACACTGCCAAAACATAGAAGAAACATAACAGACTTCGTAAAAAAAGTGTATTTTGCCTATTTTGGGGTTATGCTTGGGGACCAAGACAAGTTTTGGGCACCACACATAGTGTGCAAAGCATGTATCGAATTATTACGAAAATGGAGCAAAGGACAAAGAAAAAGCTTCAAATTTGGTGTTCCAATGGTGTGGAGAGAGCCAAAAAATCATCATGATGACTGTTATTTATGGTAAACACAGGTACAGGCACATCTTCACAATGAGGGACAGGCCTTCTTGCAGATTCCATGTTACTCCCATTTTCGTTTCTTATGCTTATTGAATCCTTGCACTTGCACTGCACAGAAATAACAGTCATCATGATGATTTTTTGGCTCTCTCCACACCATTGGAACACCAAATTTGAAGCTTTTTCTTTGTCCTTTGCTCCATTTTCGTAATAATTCGATACATGCTTTGCACACTATGTGTGGTGCCCAAAACTTGTCTTGGTCCTCAAGCATAACCCCAAAATAGGCAAAATACACTTTTTTTACGAAGTCTGTTATGTTTCTTCTATGTTTTGGCAGTGTGTATTCACCACAAATGTAACAGAATGAGTCTGGATCGTTAAGACAACTTCTTCTTGATGAGTTCATGCTTTTCACTGGAAAACAGACAACAACATAAAGTTAGTGCAAAAATCAAGCTATGAACAAACTTTTAGAACACTAATTAACACAAAACTCTATTGAGAACTGCTCAGTTCAAGTACTAATCCAAAGAAATTAATTAGATGATGCGTCACATTTACCAACAAGTGCTATAAATAAGATACCAAAAATGTCAAAAACTTGAGCCAATCTGGCAAAACTGATAGCATATTCAGAATCAGCACCCCAAAAATACCCCAAATTCATTAAAATATTTTGGACACCAGAAATTTTTTTTTTTTTTGTTGACCTGTGTTATCTTTCACAATTGGTGCAGAATCCAACCAGAGGAGCAGCACTTTTAGACCTAATACTATCTAATAGACCTGGCAGAATAACAAATCTGCAGGTGGTCGGGCATCTAGGAAATAGCGACCACAATATTGTACAGTTTCACCTGTCTTTCACTAGGGGAACTTGTCAGGGAGTCACAAAAACACTGAACTTTAGGAAGGCAAAGTTTGACCAGCTTAGAGATGCCCTTAATCTGGTAGACTGGGACAATATCCTCAGAAATAAGAATACAGATAATAAATGGTAAATGTTTAAGAACATCCTAAATAGGCACTGTAAGCGGTTTATACCTTGTGGGAATAAAAGGACTAGAAATAGGAAAAACCCAATGTGGCTAAACAAAGAAGTAAGACAGGCAATTAACAGTAAAAAGAAAGCATTTGCACTACTAAAGCAGGATGGCACCATTGATGCTCTAAAAATCTATAGGGAGAAAAATACTTTATCTAAAAAACTAATTAAACCTGCCAAAAAGGAAACAGAGAAACACATTGCTAAGGAAAATAAAACTAATCCCAAACTGTTCTTCAACTATATCAATAGTAAAAGAATAAAAACTGAAAATGTAGGCCCCTTAAAAAATAGTGAGGAAAGAATGGTTGTAGATGACGAGGAAAAGGCTAACATATTAAACACCTTCTTCTCCACGGTATTCACGGTGGAAAATGAAATGCTAGGTGAAATCCCAAGAAACAATGAAAACCCTATAATAAGGGTCACCAATCTAACCCAAGAAGAGGTGCGAAACCGGCTAAATAAGATTAAAATAGATACATCTCCGGGTCCGGATGGCATACACCCACGAATACTAAGAGAACTAAGTAATGTAATAGATAAACCATTATTTCTTATTTTTAGGGACTCTATAGCGACAGGGTCTGTTCCGCAGGACTGGCGCATAGCAAATGTGGTGCCAATATTCAAAAAGGGCTCTAAAAGTGAACCTGGAAATTATAGGCCAGTAAGTCTAACCTCTACTGTTGGTAAAATATTTGAAGGGTTTCTGAAGGATGTTATTCTGGATTATCTCAATGAGAGTAACTGTTTAACTCCATATCAGCATGGGTTTATGAGAAATCGCTCCTGTCAAACCAATCTAATCAGTTTTTATGAAGAGGTAAGCTATAGGCTGGACCACGGTGAGTCATTGGACATGGTATATCTCGATTTTCCAAAGCATTTGATACCGTGCCGCACAAGAGGTTGGTACACAAAATGAGAATGCTTGGTCTGGGGGAAAATGTGTGTAAATGGGTTAGTAACTGGCTTAGTGATAGAAAGCAGAGGGTGGTTATAAATGGTATAGTCTCTAACTGGGTCGCTGTGACCAGTGGGGTATCGCAGGGGTCGGTATTGGGACCTGTTCTCTTCAACATATTCATTAATGATCTGGTAGAAGGTTTACACAGTAAAATATTGATATTTGCAGATGATACAAAACTATGTAAAGCAGTTAATACAAGAGAAGATAGTATTCTGCTACAGATGGATCTGGATAAGTTGGAAACTTGGGCTGAAAGGTGGCAGATGAGGTTTAACAATGATAAATGTAAGGTTATAGATTAGCGAAATTAGGATTATTTAGTCTAGAAAAAAGACGACTGAGGGGCGATCTAGTAACCATGTATAAGTATATAAGGGGACAATACAAATATCTCGCTGAGGATCTGTTTATACCAAGGAAGGTGACGGGCACAAGGGGGCATTCTTTGCATCTGGAGGAGAGAAGGTTTTTCCACCAACATAGAAGAGGATTCTTTACTGTTAGGGCAGTGAGAATCTGGAATTGCTTGCCTGAGGAGGTGGTGATGGCGAACTCAGTCGAGGGGTTCAAGAGAGGCCTGGATGTCTTCCTGGAGCAGAACAATATTGTATCATACAATTATTAGGTTCTGTAGAAGGACGTAGATCTGGGGATTTATTATGATGGAATATAGGCTGAACTGGATGGACAAATGTCTTTTTTCGGCCTTACTAACTATGTTACTATGTTACTATGTAATATGCCTTTTGTACTGTGTATTCTTTTGTGTTACACATTAGTGGCAAGGCCAGCCCTGCTGCATAGTCATATGCACCCCATTAGGCCTTGGAACCCACATACTGGATGTGCCTAGGAAAATCCACTTCACAATATGCATTTTGTGCTCCATACTCCTTTGTTTTATACATTGGCGGCAAAGCCTGCCCTGCTGCATAGTCAGTCATATGCACCCCATTAGGTTTTGGAACCCACATACTGGATGTGCCCATGAAAATCCACTTCACAATATGCATTTTGTGCTCCATACTCCTTTGTTTTATACATTAGTGGCAAGGCCAGCCCTGCTGCATAGTCAAATGCACCCCATTAGGTTTTGGAACCCACATACTGGATGTGCCCATGAAAATCCACTTCACAACATGCATTTTGTACTGCGTATTCTTTTGTTTTATACATTGGCCGGCAAGGCCAGCCCTGCTGCATAGTCAAATGCACCCCATTAAACCTTGGAACCCGCATAGTGGATGGGCCAAGGAAAATCCACTTCACAATATGCATTTTGTACTCCATACTCCTTGGTTTTAGACATTGGCAGGAAGGCGAGCCCTGCTGCATAGTTTTATGCACCTCATTAGGCCTTGGAACCCACATATTGGATGTGCCCATGAAAATCCACTTCACAATAAGCATTTTTTGCTCCATACTCCTTGGTTTTACACATTGGCGGCAAGGCCAGCCCTGCTAGATAGTAAGTCATATGCACCTCATTAGGCTTTGGAACCCACATACTGGATGTGCCCAGGAAAATCCAGTTCACAATATGAATTTTGTACTCCCGTACACCTTGGTTTTACACATTGGCGGCAAGGCCAGCCCTGCTGCATTAGTCGGTCATATGCACCCCATTAGGCCTTGGAACCCACATACTGGCTTGGCCCCGGAAAATCCACTTCACAATATGCATTTTGTGCTCCATACTCCTTTGTTTTACTGTATACATTGGCGGCAAGGCCAGCCCTGCTGCATAGTCAGTCGTATGCACCCCATTAGGCCTTGGACTGGATAGGCCCAGGAAAATTCACTCATATTTTTTAATGGTATGACAGTTCTCTCTTTACACAATTATTTACAGGAGAATTTTGCAATTTTATTTGACATGTTTTTAACACAAAGTTTCAGATACGGCTTTAAAAAAGGCAAATACTTGCAATACAAGGCAATTTTATTGCAAACTACAAAATTCAAGGAAAAGTATGATTGAATAGTGTGAGTGCGTACACTTTTGTATGTGTTAACATACACAGGTTAATAAGTACATATAAGGATTAAATAAATATAGTGATTACTAGTGTTGAGCGATACCTTCCGATATTTGAAAGTATCGGTATCGGATTGTATCGGCCGATATCCGAAAAATATCGGATATCGCCGATACCGATACCCGATACCAATACAAGTCAATGGGACACAAATATCGGAAGTGATCCTGGATGGTTCCCAAGGTCTGAAGGAGAGGAAACTCTCCTTCAGGCCCTGGGATCCATATTCATGTGTAAAATAAAGAATAAAAATAAAAATTAGGGATATACTCACCCTCGGACGCGCCCTGGTTGTAACCGCTGCAACCGGCAGCCTCCGTTCCTAAGAATGAGCGAGTGAAGGACTTTCGATTACGTCGCGGTCACATGAGCGGTCACGTGAGCGGTCACGTGAGCTGTTACGCGACCAATCACAAGACCGCGACGTCATCGCAGGTCCTTCACTCGCTCATTCTTAGGAACGGAGGCTGCCGATTGCAGCGGTTACAACCAGCACGCGTACAAAGGTGAGTATATCCCTATTTTTTATTTTTATTCTTTATTTTACACATGAATATGCATCCCGATCCCGATTCCCGATATCGCAAAAATATCGGAACTCGGTATCGGAATTCCGATACCGCAAATATCGGCCGATACCCAATACTTGCGGTATCGGAATGCTCAACACTAGTGATTACGTATATATGAAGATGAACTACATACAGTATAGTTAGATCATCACCAAGAGGCTTTTAAACATCATCCATCTGGAATATCAGAGAAGAAACACCAAGAAAGAGAACCCTTAGGAGATTACCTACACTGCATGGGCGTCCCCAATTATGCAGGTATCAGCACACTGTACATGTACAGGTACCCCAGTTTTGGCATCTGTCTTAGTCATGCTTCTCTGGTTTTATATAGTGAATAACACTATGTAGTAACTCAAGTTTCACCCACACCTTCAAATGGCCACTTTTCAAGGTTGGATGAAAATGAGATATCATGGAGTCATCAGACGAGGGGCCATAAGCCCCTAGAAAATAAAAGCCACGAGGATTTAGATTAAACCACCACTGGCATAGTTTCAGTAAACCTTAATGTTTTACAATGACAAACAGCAAACATATAGTGGCTTAGAATTGTTTGTGAAGTGAATGAACAAACATTTGTCAAGATTGTGTCACTATGAGCATTGTCTGTCACATCTCTAAATGTTTTACAAGAAATGCAACTATGTGATTGTCTGAATGCATTCAGTACACAGTAGTTCAATCTTGTTTACAAATTGCCATTTGTATATTCTCCATTTGTACATTTGAGGCAGATAAAGTTAAGGTTCGCAAGGAGAGAAACAAATATAGAGGATAAAGCTATATTTTTAATGAACTACTGAGGCAAAGTAACAGCATTGCTTCATCAAATTTATATGATGTGTATTGTGTCCAATGTTAGCAACCAGGCAACACAAAAAGGAGCTTTTCAAGTGAGCTCTTTAAGGTACACAAATGTTATGAAGTGTTTTCCAAGAAGGATGTGGTTTCACCAATGGGGAGTACCTGGCCTATAACAGTACAAAGCACGCTCACCCTGGTGATCCAGTGGCATTTAAACAAGAGACATTGCAGGTGTCAGAGTTAAGAAGTAGGCCCAATGAAATGCCATGCCAAAATCCCCAATGTGGGGTCCTTCTTGGACTGATTACAATTTTGCCATCACAGCCCCCTACACCTAAATGCCCCATATAGACCACGTTCACCCTCCCTGGTCATCTAGTGGCAGTTAAAGGACACATTGCAGGAGACAGACTTACGAAGTAGGCCCAATGTAATGTAATGCCCAATTCCCCAATGTGGGGTCCTGTTTTTACAAAATGAAATAGTGCCTTCACAGCCCCCGTGCCCAAAAATCACCGGCCTATAACAGTGCTAAGCACGTGCACCCTGGTCATGTCGTCAGAGATAAGGAAGAGACATTGCAAGAGACAGAGTTAAGAATTAGGGCTAATGTTGTGGTGTGGGTCTCTGAGACTTTTAATGTAGTGGATGATCTGCCAAACAATTCCCGAATGGGGTGCCTTTTTTAAAAATACACTAGTGCCATTGCATGCCCCTAGCCCAAACTTCAACGGTCTATAACAGTACTGAGCACATTCACCCTGGTGATCTAGTGACAGATACATTTTAGATTGCAGGAGACCGAGTTAAGAAGTCGGCCCAATGTAATGTCATGCCCAATGTAATGTCATGCCCAATTCCCCAATGTAAAATCCATTTTTTTTTAAAGAAAAGAGTGCCATCACAGGCCCCTTGGCCAAAATGCACCGTACAGAGCACGTTCACCCTGGTGATCTACTGGCAGGTACAGGACAGATTGCAGGAGACCGAGTTAAGAAGTAGGCCCAAAGAAATGCCATGCCCAATTCCCCAATGTGTTGTCCTTTTTTTCAAAAATAAAAGAGTGCCATCACAGCCCCCTTTGCCAAAATGCACCGTACAGACCACGTTCACCCTGGGGATATAGTGGTTCTGGATGAGGAGGATGAGGATAAGGAGGAGGATAAAAACAAACAGACCAAATTTGGAAGCGTATACCCATGTGTGGTTGTGAACATGTGCATGAGAATACAACTCCCCAAGAAAGAGAATGCATTTGAGGTTATGTTTCACTGGTTTCAATTGGTGGAGTGCAGAAGTCTTTCCCAATCCAGGCCTTGTTCATTTGTATAAGAGTCAGCCTGTCAGCATTTTCAGTTGACAGGCAGATGCGCTTATCTGTTATAATTCCACCAGCGGCACTAAAAACCCTCTCTGACAGAATGCTAGCAGCAGGGCAAGCCAGGACATCCAAGGCGTAGAGAGCCAGTTCATGCCACGTGTCCAGCTTAGATACCCAATAATTAAAAGGCATGGAGGAATCACGGAGGACGTTTGTACGATCTGCAAGGTACTCCCTCATCATCTTCCCAAACATTGCACTTCTTGTGACAGCACCCCTTGCCTCTGTGCTGCCACGATGGGAGGGTCTGAGAAAACTGTCCCAGAACTTGGCCATTGTTCCCCTGCCTGAGCTGGATTGTAATTCTGTCTCTCCCTCTTGGAGTCCTTGGTTGTTCAACAAACTCTGACATCTGCTGCCAGCATTCTCACATGGGATTTTTCTAAGTAATTCCGCTACAAGGGCACTGTGATACTGCAACATTTTTGAACACCTCTCTGCCTCAAGTAGAAGAGATTGAAAGTTCTCCTTGTAGCATGGGTCTAGAAGGGTCACCAACCAGTAATGAGTGTCACCCAAAATTTTGATAATCCGAGGATCACGTGAAATGCAGCGCAACATAAAGTCAGCCATGTGTGCCAGACTGCTAACAGGCAAGACTTCCGTGTCCTCACCAACAGGACGACTGACCATGCTGTCCTCCTCCTCCTCATCCTCATCCTCCTCCTCCCTGTCCTCAGGCCATCCCGCTGAACAGATGCTAATACAGATGTGTTTGTAGTACTGTCTATAGCGCATGAAAGTAGCTCCTGTTCTTACTCCTCCTCCTCATTGCCTACCAGACCATGTTGAGAAGACATGAGGCTGGGCTGAGTGTAATCCCTCTGTATGTTTCCTTGCTCCATGTCCTCGTGCTCCACCTGCAATGCATCCTCTTTGATTGTGAGCAGAGAATTTTTCAGAATGCTGAGAAGCAGGATGGTGAGGCTAATTATCTATAATTTTAAGGGTAGGTTAATTTTAATATTGAGAGACAGAATATCAAAAACAAAATCCAGAAAATCACATTGTATAAATTACATAAATTTATTGGCATTTTGCAGTGAGAAATAAGTGTTTGATCCTTTACCAACCATGAAGAGTTCTGGCTCCTACAGACTAGTTAGACACTCCTAATCAACTCATTAACTGCATTAAAGACAGCTGTCTTACATAGTCACCTTTATAAAGGACACTTGTCCACAGACTCAATTAATCAGTTAGACTCTAACCTCTACAACATGGGCGAGACCAAAAAGCATTATAAGAACGTCAGGGACAAGATCCTAGACCTACACAAAGCTGGAAAGGGCTTCAAAACCATAAGTAAGACACTGGGAGAGAAGGTGACAGCTGTTGGTGCAATAGTAAGAAAATGGAAGAAATACAAATTGATTGTCAATCGACATCGATCTTGGGCACCATGCAAAATCTCACCTCGTGGGGTATCTTTGATCAAGAGGAAGGAGAGAAATCAACGTAAAACTACACAGGGGAACTTTTTAATGATCTCAAGGCAGCTGGGACCACAGTCACCAAGAAAACCAATGGAAACACAAAGGTTACATAAAGGTTTAAAAACCTGCAGTGCCTGCAAGGTCCCCCTGCTCATGAAGGCACATGTGCAGGCCCATCTGAAGTTTGCCAATAAACACATGGATGATTCTGTCAGTGATTGGGAGAAGGTGCTGTGGTCAGATGAGACAAAAAATGAGGTATTTGGCATTAACTCAATTTGCAGTGTTTGGAGGAAAAGAAATGCTGCCTATGACCCAAAGAAAACCGTCCCCACTGTCAAGCATGGAGGTGGAAGCATTATGTTTTGGGGGTGCTTTTCTGCTAAGGGCACAGGACTACTTCTCCACATCAATGGGAGAATGGATGGAGCCATGCACCATAAAATCCTGAGTGACAACCTCCTTCCCTTTGCCAGGACATTAAAAATGGGTCATGGCAATGACCCAAAACAAACAGCCAAGGCAACAAAGGAATGGCTCAAAAAGAAGCACATTAAGGTAATGGAGTGGCCTAGCCAGTCTACAGACCTTTTTCCCATAGATAACTTATGGAGGAAGATGAAGCTCCAAATTGCTAAGTGACAGCCTCAAAATCTTTATGATTTAGAGATGATCTGCAAAGAGGATTGGACCAAAATTCCTCCTGACGCACGCAAACCTCATCATCAACTACAAAAACTGTGTGACTGCTGTGCTTGTCAACAAGGTTCTTGCCACCAAGTATTAAGTCTTGTTTGCCAGAGAGATCAAATACTTATTTCTCACTGAAAAATGCAAATAAATATATTTAATTTATACAATGTGATTTTCTGGATTTTATTTCTGATATTCTATCTCTCAATTTTAAAATTAACCTACTCTTAAAATTATAGACTGTTCATGTCTTTCTCAGTGTGTAAACTCACAAAATCAGCAAGGGATCAAATAACTATTTCCCCCTCTGTACATATTATTGATACTTAATGTTTAAGATAGGTCATCAATGTCACATCATGTTGTCTTAAATAAGTCACCCCCTCAGATCTCTCGACCCGAGGTTAACTGCATAGAAATATATGAAGCTGTCATGCTCAGTCCAGGAGAACCGCTGGCCAGTCCATGACCTGGCGTCCGATCTCGGCCTGACTGCACCCTAATTGTTATGTATTCTGCATGTGTGTCTGACCAGTACTATATTTCTTTTTGTAGTCTGCAGTGTGATAACTGTTTGCAGGGGCCTGTGTAGATCTGATATCTGATCACCATATGGTCACTGTATGGCAGCACCATTGGTTATATTGTTGCTTGTTTGGTGGTAATGTAATTTGACTGTGACTGTTGGATTAGGTATTTTTAGATTCCATCATTATCAATAAGGTAGTCCTTGTATTTTTCCTTACGCGTCAAGGAACCACTGGACCACACAATTCACCACTCAAATATAAGTTTTAAAAAAAATATTTTATTAGAACCAACCAACTAAAATATACAAATTCCATAGTATATATATATATATATATACATATATATCTTCATGTGTGAGGGACTGCCTAGAAGGAGATTCTGATGGATAATAATCAGATTACAGTTCAATTAAAATTTTACATATACTACAGGTAACAAAACTACCTAGAAAAAAATATATAAGTGAACTATAGAAAATGCATATGCATAGAAGCACAGTGGGACACTGGACTTCTGGACACAGTTTTGACATATTTAACACAGTAAACACCTACAGGAAATAAATTAAACTATCCATACTTTTTCATCCATACAAAAAAAAACTATATATCCAAGAGACTTGGCATTTGTTTCAGCAGAATATATCTGCTTCTATGAATATGCACTTTCTGTAGTTCACCTACATATTTTTTGCTAGGTAGTTTTGTTATCTGTAGTATATACAGTATAAAAAATGCAATTGAACTAGAATCTGACTATTGTCCAGCAGAATCTCCTGCTGGGTGATCCCTCACACATGAGGCACCGTCTTTTTCTGTGGTTTTTTTAAATAATTTATTTTGGAATATGTATATTTTAATAGGTTGTACTAATAAAATAATTTTTATATCATATATTTGAGTGGTGAATTGTGTGATCCAGTGGTTCCTTGATGCGTAAGGAACAATACAAGGACTACCTTATTGATATTAATGTTTGCATAATACCACAATATTTTTTTATATTTTTTTATTCCAATTTATTTTTCCATCTTGAGGCAATGGCCTGGTTACATATTTAAGAGTATGCTGAAAGACATGCAGAGGTAAAGAAAGATTTACTAAACCTTGTAATGCTATCTTTCCTTTTTGGGGAGCATCTCATTTTTTATTTGAACTGGTGGTCTTTGTGTGTCAAGGCTGCTGTTAAGTGCAATTCTGGCCTCAAGTATGAAGAAACATCATTGGAGGAAAACCTCCACTAAACTCAAAAAAAACACCAGAACACAGGCATGCTTACCTGTTCAAGGCCTCCAACAATTGCACTACCCAGGGTGCACCAGGCCCAAGTAAAGATAGCAAACAACACAGGTGCAAATAATACCGATGCAGCCAACCTACAATCAGGAATTGGCTGCTTGGAGCACCCATGCAAAAAAATAGTCTGTATGTGGCATGTTCACACAGGACTGCAAAGTATATGGTGAAAAGCCTATTAATGACGCCATAAATATAGCGGGCTAACCATGATGCATCCTGTGTGAACAGAGGCCACAGTGTACAGAGCCATCTAGGGCCCAGGCGCACCCTGGAAAAATGTACAGTGCACCAAAAACATAACAATGTATGCAAGGTATTGGTTGATATTATGGCCACAATATTGAAGCTGCCAACCCACGTCAAGGGTCCTTGTATCTTGGCAGTCCTAATCTAAAAAAACACCATTGGAGGAAAACCTCCACTAAACTCAAAAAAAACACCAGAACACAGGCATGCTTACCTGTTCAAGGCCTCCAACAATTGCACTACCCAGGGTGCACCAGGCCCAAGTAAAGATAGCAAACAACACAGGTGCAAATAATACCGATGCAGCCAACCTACAATCAGGAATTGGCTGCTTGGAGCACCCATATATATATATACATATATATCTTCATGTGTGAAGTATGAAGAAACATCATTGGAGGAAAACCTCCACTAAACTCAAAAAAAACACTGCTGTTAAGTGCAATTCTGGCCTCAAGTATGAAGAAACATGCAAAACTCAACACCCATGATGTTTAAAAACGTTTATTCAGACATCGCTGTTGAGTTTGTTCATAATATTACTATTAAAAGTAGGCTGATACATCCCCTTTGTCTGTTTTCCACCTACTATTTAGACCAAGTGGTAATGAATAGTGGGCACCTTTGTTCCTGTTTTATCTAATTACTAGGTGAAGAGCCCGGCGTTGCCTGGGCATAGTAAATATCTGTGATTAGTTATAGCACCTCACTTCTCTTATTTTCCCATCACGCCTCTCATTTTCCCCTCACATCTTTCATTTTCCCCTCACATCTCTCATTTTCTCCCTCACACCTCTCATTTCCCCCCTCACACCTCTTATTTTCCCCCTCACTCCTCTCATTCCCCCCTCACTCCTTTCATTCCCCCCTAACACTTGTCATTTCGACCTCACATCTGTCATTTTCCAATCACTCCACTATTTTCCCTCACTCCTCACATTTTGCACTCACACCTTTTCATTTTCACCTCACACCTCTCACTTTCACCTCACACCTCTCATTTTCCCCTCAGTATATACATGTTTGTCATCTCCTTTATATATAGTATACACCTGTATGTCATCTCCTGTATATAGTATATACCTGTATGTCATCTCCCCTGTATATAGTATATACCTGTATGTCATCTCCCCTGCAAATAGTATATACCTGCTGTATGTCATCTCCTGTATATTGTATGCACCTCTGTGTCATCTCCTCCTGTATATAGTACATATCTGTATGTCATCTCTTCTGTATATAGTATATACCTGTATGTCATCTCCTCTTGTATATAGTATATACCTGTATGTCATCTCTCCTGTATATAGTACATACCTGCTGTATGTCATCTCCTCTATAAACCTATGTGTCATCTCCTCTTTTATATAGTATATACCTGTATGTCATCTCCTCCTGTATATAGTATATACATTTGTCATCTCCTCCTGTATATAGTATATACCGGTAAGTCATCTCCTCCTGTATATAGTATATACCTGTGTGTCATCTTCCCTGTATATAGTATGTACCTTAGGGTGTTTCATTTTTCCGAAGTTATGATTTTCATATGACTTTGCTTGAATCCTTGGTCTAAGTCATCTAAAAGATCCATGTAAAAAATGTTAGCGAAATCAATTAATATTTAGAGGTTGCACACTTTGATCACTTTTATCTGAAAGTACCGAAATTCATGAAAATGTATCATCAACATCACACTAATATGTATTTTGTGTTTCTATTATGCTTTGCGGGTAGTTTAACTGAAAAAGAGTACTAGAAAGGAAATTTTGTTACTTGACAAGGTGCCTGGTGGTGAATTTTTTGAAAGCAAGTATCCCTGTCATGACAGAGGAGAATATCCGAAATCGTATACTGAAGTTATACACGGAATATCAACATCTGGGTAAAGAGAAATTAAGAAACATTGACAAAGTAAATATGAAGCGGCATATTTGGAAAGGTGATCTTGTTGAGCTATTTGATATTACCAGGTAAGATGTGATCTCCATGAATAGTGTACTAGAAGACGATAAAGCATTCCTTATGTCACAAAGAGAGGATTATATGAGTTTATTAATGAGTGGTATAGATAAGGTTCTTGCCTCACAAATTAAAAAGAAGAAAATAAATGCAGAAAAAAAGGAGGCATACAAGGAGAAACATTATAAAGAAATCGCCAAAATGAACAGTGGAACACTCAGTCTCATCTCCATCATCATCAATTCACGAAGAGGACAAATTTTCTGCACCACCAGTGAAAAAATCTTGTGCAAGTAGTAGATTAAAACCTCTTGATCACACACTCATGGCTACATGGGATCGAGAACAACTCTCCATTCGACAAGCAAGTACTTCATTTATTGCAACTGCAAAAAGCCTTGGTCACGATGTTTCATGCATTTCCATATCTCCATCTACCGTTTTTCGAGCTCGGGCGATTAACAGAAGACAAATGGCTGAGAACATGGAAAAGTCACTGTTTGAAAATCCTCCTCATTTAATCTTACATTGGGATAGTGAATTGTTGCCTGAGGGAGTGTCAAAACTCTAGAAGATAGAGCTGCTGTTCTTGAAACTGGAAAAGATTTTGAGCATTTGCTTGGCGTACCTGTTGCCCAGAACGGTACTGGTGAGCTAATGGCTGACGTTGTTATTCAGGAGGTGGACCAATTCGCGTGACCTTATCATTGGTATATCTTTCGATACAACTGCATCTAATACAGGAACGATCCAAGGAGCATGTATCAGAATTGAAACTGAATTTGAGAAACCATTGTTGTGGTTGGCTTGCCGCCACCACACCCACAAATTAATCTTGAAAGGAGTGTTTGGTAACTGTTGTAACATCCCATCAAGTTGTCCTGACATCCAGATTTTCCGAAAGTTCCAAAATCAGTCGAATTCAGTTGACAAGAAGTCCTATTTCATGATGTTAGTTGAAGAAAATCCCATTCAAGGTTTTCTAGAAGAACAACATGTGAAAATAGTGGACTACCTCAACAATGTCATGCAAGATGGCAGTCATCCAAGAGAAGATTACAAAGAGCTATTAGAACTATCATTTCTATATCTTGGAGGCTAGGATGAAAACTATTTCGAATTTAGGGTTCCAGGGGCTCTGACTGAAGCAAGGTGGATGGCAAAGGCCATATATGTACTCAAAATTGTGCTATTCACTAAACAATTGCATATTTCTAATACCGAATTGAAAGGAATAAGAAAAGTAGTGCGTTTTGTCTGTCTAGTATATGTCCACTTTTGGCACAAGGCAGTTGTAAGTCGATGGGCTCCAAAGAATGATTTGGAGATGCTATAGCTTTTGCAATATTATCCAGATAAAGATGTCAGAGAAAGTGCCCTCACAGTGGCTAAGAGTCACATTTGGTGTCTGTCAGAAACTAACATAGGATTAGCATTTTTGGATGAACGTATCAGTTAGGCTGAGAAGGATAAGATGTTTGAAAATTTAAGAATGAAACCTGCAAAGAAAAAGAAGCTGAAACAGTTGGAAGGTAAAAAACTAGTTTTTGAAGGAAAAGACCTCAGCGATTTTGTTACAAGTAAAACAAAGACATTCTTTGAATTGAATTTTGGGATCCACAATGTAGAAGAATATTGCAGTGATACACTAAGAAGCTCCATCAATGCTCTTAAGGTGGTGAATGACACCAGGGGCGATCTAATAACCATGTATAAGTATATAAGGGGACAATACAAATATCTTGCTGAGGATCTGTTTATACCAAGGAAGGTGACGGGCACAAGGGGGCATTCTTTGCGTTTGGAGGAGAGAAGGTTTTTCCACCAACATAGAAGAGGATTCTTTACTGTTAGGGCAGTGAGAATCTGGAATTGCTTGCCTGAGGAGGTGGTGATGGCGAATTCAGTCGAGGGGTTCAAGAGAGGCCTGGATGTCTTCCTGGAGCAGAACAATATTGTATCATACAATTATTAGGTTCTGTAGAAGGACGTAGATCTGGGGATTTATTATGATGGAATATAGGCTGAACTGGATGGACAAATGTCTTTTTTCGGCCTTACTAACTATGTTACTATGTTACTATGTTACCACAGAAAGGGGCATTGCTCTGATAAAGAAGTATAATAATTCAATCAGAAATGAACAACCAAAACAGTTCTTGTTAAGAGTTGTCGAGTATCAGAGAAAAGCCATCACCAAGCGAACAAAAGAAGGAGTTGCATCTTTCACAGCACATTAGTGTAAATCATTTAATACGTATGATACTGCCTATCAATGTTACTGTTTATTGTCACTATTATTCTAAGTTTTTAATTGTTTGAAGTTCTAATAAAAAATACTTAACATTGAAAATCTGTTTTTTGCGTGCTTTTATTAAACTGAAAAAAGTGTGCAACCTCTAAACATAGTTCGATCATCTTGAAAATTGGCATATATACTTTTTACATTAGTGAGACTCAGGGCGTAAGCAAAGTCTGCAAAAATTTTACATTTTAATTTTTACCATACAAAATGAAACACCCTAATGTACCTGTATGTCATCTCCTCCTGTATTGGACCTCGTTCACACGTTATTTGGTCAGTATTTTTAACCTCATTATCTGTAAGCTAAATTGGCAGCCTGATAAATCCCCAGCCAACAGAAAGCCCTCCCCCTGGCAGTATATCTTAGCTCACACATACACATAATAGACAGGTCATGTGACTGACAGCTGCCGTATTTCCTATATGGTACATTTGTTGCTCTTGTAGTTTGTCTGCTTAATAATCAGATTTTTATTTTTGAAGGATACCAGACTTTTATGTGTTTTAGGGTGAGTTTCATGTGTCAAGTTGTGTGTGTTGAGTTGCGTGTGGCGACATGCATGTAGCGACTTTTGTGAGATGAGTTTTGTGTGGCAACATGCGTGTAGCAACGTTTTGTGTGTCGAGTTGCATGTGACAGGTTAGTGTAGCAAGTTGTGTGCAGCAAGTTTTGTGCATGGCGAGTTTTGCGCATGGCGAGTTTTATGTGTGGTGCGTTTTGAGTATGTGCAAGTTTTGTGTGAGGCAACTTTTGCATGTGTTGCAACTTTTGTGCATGTGGCAATTTTTCCGCGTGTGCAGGTTTTGCTTTTGGCGAGTTTTCCATGAGGTGAGTTTTGCACATGTGGCGAGTTTTAGGTGAGCCTAGTTTTGCATGTGGCGAATTTTGCGCGTGGCGAGTTTTGAGCGGTGACTTTTATGTGGTGAGGTTGGTGTATGTGTGGTGAAATGTGTGCTGAGGGTGGTATATGTGTTCAAGTACGTGGTAGTGTGTGGCGCATTTTGTGTGTGTGTTCATATCCCCGTGTGTGGTGAGTATCCCATGTCGGGGCCCCACCTTAGCAACTGTACGGTATATACTCTTTGGCGCCATCGCTCTCATTCTTTAAGTCCCCCTTGTTCACATCTGGCAGCTGTCAATTTGCCTCCAACACTTTTCCTTTCACTTTTTCCCCATTATGTAGAAAGGGGCAAAATTGTTTGGTGAATTGGAACGAGCGGGGTTAAAATTTTGCCTCACAACATAGCCTATGATGCTCTCGGGGTCCAGACGTGTGACTGTGCAAAATTTTGTGGCTGTAGCTGCGAGGGTGCAGATGCCAGTCCTGGACATACACACATACTGTACATACACACACATTCAACTTTATATATTAGATTTAACAATATTTACCAGTTTCTTTGTTTGTTTGCAATATTTAAGTATATTAATGGATTTAGAATGATGGTGAAAGAAAAGGATAACAAAATGTACAGGGAGATATATTGTACATAAGAAGATATAAGGAGATACATAAATAACCTTGTACTTACAGAATAAACTACATAATTAACACGTTTTTCTCTTCAGTTGAAATTGATGTATTCAATAAACACACACACAATAACATTTATGGCCATACTTACTATTCACTTATTTGTCCATGACCAGTGCACCATGCTGCCTGCAAGCTAATGTTAAATATTCCTATTAAATTATATAGTACATATTTTCAATACTATTATATATGCTGAGTTATTACAGAAAAATGAGGTAAAATAACCTATATCATAACATAAAAAGCTGAAACTGTGCTAACATCGTACAATTATTTGTAACATAAATGCACAGATCACTGTTTGCTATAGTAACTGTTTCACAATCAATTTGTTGCAGGCAATGTTTTGCTAGTACTAAAAAACTCTATATTTGCTGTAGCTTTCATGTCAAGGGTGAGAGCATGATCCCATGAGAAATAAGACCTTTGGAATCCCTGGTTCAATCCCATAGGTTATCAAATGCCATACAATATAGTAACCTTGTTATAATGGATGTTATGCACACTAACAGAATGTCTACAGATTTTCCAATTAAATTACAGAATGTAAGCTGTTTTCCATGCATCAGGCACACAAATATTTCTATATATACATCTATCAGCTATAACATAATAATGACATCCCAAGGTATCTAGCACCAAGATGTTAGAGTGGATCATTTAAGTTCTGTAATTGTAGGTTGGGGCTACCATAAACATGTCAAATGACTCAAATGACTCTTTCCAACATATCACACACATGCTTGATTGATTTGAGATTTGGAAAATTAGAAGACTAGTTTAAAACCTAAAACTTTTTATGTTCATCAAACCATTTTTGCTATATTTTTCTGTGTGCCAAAGTGTTGTATTGTGCTTCTGTAAGAGATCACGGTTATGAAGGGTGGGCTTTGTCTGCATCAATGATAAAGTAGATTGTACATGTCAAAGTATTGTAGACATGCATGGTAGGACCCGATAAATTACAGCAGAAATCTGACCTATGCACCACACTGCTTCCACCACCACCTTGTTTTCCTCTCATAGTGCATTATCCTTATGCAGATAGATCACATAACTGTTTCAAAGGGGCTTATGATCCATGTAGACCTGGACATTTGTTTATCTGATCACTACATTTATTGTGTCCTGCTGTCTCAACTGAGTTAGATTGATTTGTAATGAGAGGGGGAGAAACACCCCCCAAAAAAAAGAAAAAAGTGAGATCTAAGAGCTAGCCTTCTATAAATGTAGACATAGTTTGGGGATGCATTCGTGTTGGGGTGCATTTGTGCACTATTATTTGTGTACTTTTATTCAAAGTATTTTTTTCTAAGTATTCGGCAGTTATAACATGGCAGTTAGACAGGGCAGGAGACAGGTAAGACAATCTAAACCTAATCCCTATTCACTTGAAACAGAACAAATACTCACCATATGTATCTGTATAATCTATATCCTGGCTGCTGCATTAACTCACAATCACCGCCCTTGCATAAACTCTTTACACTCCATCCATATCGGCCCCTCTGTCCTTGCCTTTCCTATGTATAGCACTCATGCTCTGTTCACATTGCTTAACAGCACAGATCCATTTAGTCCCACCATCCAACACAAGAAACGCTCTCACAAATCACGTAACCATCTGCTCACTCTTTCTATCCTCCTTCTCCTAGTCGCTGGAGACATCTCTCCCAAATCCCGGCCCCCCATGTTATAGCCAGTCAAACCTCCCAACTGCTACACCCAGAAACTCCTCTAACCTTATTAATATTCCCTGCATGCTTTCTGTCTCTTTCAATTGTGCTCTTTGGAATTCTCGCTCTGTGTGTAATAAACTCTCCTTCATTCATGACTTTTTCCTTTCTAACTCTCTTAATCTCCTGGCTCTTACTGAAACCTGGATCCAGCAGTCAGACACCACCGCTGCTGCTGCTCTTTCATATGGTGGACTACACTTTTCTCATACCCCAAGATCAGACAACAGAGCAGGTGGAGGTGTTGGTCTGCTCCTTTCACCCAAATGTACCTTCCAAGTTATCCCCCAAGTACCCTCACTTGTATTCCCTTCCTTTGAGGTCCATGCTGTCAGACTCTACGTCCCCTTCTCCATGCGAGTGGCAGTGGTGTATCGTCCCCCCGGCCCCTCTCATCAGTTCCTGGATCACTTTGCCACCTGGCTTCCACACTTTCTCTCCTGTGACACCCCCACCCTTATCATGGGTGATTTTAACATCCCCATTGCTTCTCCCCTCTCCCCATCTGCTTCTCACCTTTTATCTCTAACCTCCTCTTTCGGCCTCTCGCAGCATACTAACTCTCCAATGTATGAAGATGGAAACTCCCTTGACTTGGTCTTCTCCCGGCTTTTCTCAGTGGATGATTTCACAAACTCCCCTCTCCTGCTCTCTGACCACAACCTTCTTTCATTCTCTATCAAGAACTGCCACCCCGCTCAGGTCACCCCCACTTTCCACACTTATAGAAACATACAGGCCATTAACACCCATAAACTTATGAAGAACTTGCAGTCCTCATTGGCCCCAATCTTCTCCATCTCATGTCCTGATTCTGCTCTGAAGCATTACAATAAAACCCTGCAAAGTGCCCTGGATGAAGCTGCACCTCCTATACATAGAACAACTCAGCACAGATGGCGACAACCATGGCACACGCTGCAAACACATTTCCTGCAGCGGTGCTCCAGGTGCGCCGAACATCTGTGGAGAAAATCTAATCTACCTGAAGATTTCATCCATTATAAGTTCATGCTAAAAACATACAACTCTGCCCTTCACTTCTCCAAACCAACCTATTTCAACACCCTCATCACCTCACTGTCAAATAACCCTACACGTCTCTTTGACACTTTCCAGTCTCTACTCAACCCAAGAGAGCAGGCCCCAACCACAGATCTCCGCGCTGACGATCTGGCCAATTACTTCAAAGAAAAAATTGACCACATTCGACAGGAAATCATCTCCCAATCTCTTCATACCATGCACTGTCCTCCCTCCCCCACTGCATCTAGTTCACTCTCTGACTTTGAACTAGTTACAGAAGAAGAAGTAAGCAGGCTCCTTGCATTTTCTCACCCGACCACTTGCACCAGTGACCCCATTCCGTCACATCTCCTCCAGTCCCTTTCCCCGGCTGTCACCTCTCACCTAACAAAAATATTCAACCTTTCCCTCACTTCCGGTATTTTTACCTCCTCATTTAAGCATGCCATCATACATCCATTACTTAAAAAACCCTCCCTCGACCAAAATTGTGCCACTAATTATAGACCTGTCTCTAATCTTCCCTTCATCTCTAAACTCCTCGAACACCTGGTTCACTCCCGTCTTACCCGCTATCTCTCAGATAACTCTCTTCTCGACCCTCTTCAATCTGGCTTCCGCTCTTTACACTCTACTGAAACTGCCCTCACTAAAGTCTCTAATGACTACTAACAGCTAAATCTAATGGTCACTACTCCATGCTAATTCTCTTGGATCTCTCAGCAGCATTCGACACTGTGGATCATCAGCTCCTCCTCACTATGCTCCGCTCCATCGGTCTCAAGGACACCATTCTCTCTTGGTTCTCCTCCTATCTCTCTGACCGATCCTTCACTGTATGTTTTTCTGGTTCCTCCTCCTCTCACCTTCCCCTTACTGTTGGGGTTCCTCAAGGATCAGCCCTAGGCCCCCTCCTCTTCTCTTTGTATACTGCCCCTATTGGACAAACAATCAGTAGATTTTGTTTCCAGTACCATCTCTATGCTGACGACACCCAATTATACACCTCTTCTCCTGTTATCACGCTGACCTTTTTAGAAAACACCAGTGATTGTCTTACCGCTGTCTCTAACATCATGTCCTCCCTCTATCTGAAACTGAACCTGTCAAAAACTGAACTCGTGTTCTCTCCCTCTACAAACCTACCTTTGCCTGACATTGCTATCTCCGTGCGTGGTTCCACCATTACTACAAAGCAACATGCCCGCTGCCTTGGGGTCATCCTTGATTCCGAGTTTTCATTCATCCCCCACATCCGATCACTGGCTCGCTCTTCTTATCTGCATCTCAAAAACATTTCTAGAATTCGCCCTTTTCTTACTTTCGACTCTGCAAAAACTCTTACTGTCTCACTTATTCATTCTTGTCTGGACTATTGTAACTCTCTACTAATCGGCCTCCCTCTTACCAAACTCTCCCCGCTCCAATCTGTCCTGAATGCTGCTGCCAGAATCATATTCCTCACCAACCGTTACACCGATGCCTCTACCTTGTGCCAGTCATTACATTGGCTACCCATCCACTCCAGAATCCAGTACAAAACTACTACCCTCATCCACAAAGCACTCCATGGCTCAGCACCACCCTACATCTCCTCTCTGGTCTCAGTCTACCACCCTACCCGTGCCCTCCACTCCGCTAATGACCTCAGGTTAGCATCCTCAATAATCAGAACCTCCCACTCCCGTCTCCAAGACTTTACACGTGCTGCGCCGATTCTTTGGAATGCATTACCTAGGTTAATACGATTAATCCCCACAGTTTTAAGCGTGCCCTAAAAACTCATTTGTTCAGACTGGCCTACCGCCTCAATGCATTAACCTAACCTTCCCTGTGTGGCTCTTTAAAAAAAAAAAAAACAATCAGGTTCCTCTCATCATGTTCTCATACACTTTATGCAGTTAATAGCACTCTATGTCTGTACTGCTACATACTTAGGCAGTTAAATGGTTCATGCAGCTTTACATGAACACCCGAGCCTTACACTATGGCTAGTCCAAATAACTAAAGCAATTGTTACCATCCACCTCTCGTGTCTCCCCTTTTCCTCATAGTTTGTAAGCTTGCGAGCAGGGCCCTCATTCCTACTGGTATCTGTTTTGAACTGTGATTTCTATTATGCTGTAATGTCTATTGTCTGTACAAGTCCCCTCTATAATTTGTAAGGCGCTGCGGAATATGTTGGCGCTATATAAATAAAAATTATTATTATTATTATTAGTGGCATCTCTTCCTCACCAGATGTGCTTGACCATTTAAACCAATTCAATACAATTATAGCACTTGTACCACTCTAAAAATCTTTACCTATTTGATATGAATAGGGATGAGAGAAAACGAACTGGATATTTTGGGGTTTATACCTGACTTCTAATATCCAGTACAAGACCCTGAACACAAACTTCTTAGTGCATGTCTCATTTCCCGTTTGGGTCTAATAAAGCTTACTGAAAACTGCTGCGCAGCCAATAAACAAGCTTTAAGGCTGTGGGCACTTCCGACTCCGCCACAGCCATGTCAAGTAATGGCATGGCTGTGATTGGCCAGACAATTAAAAAATAGAAAAAGTAAAAAAAGCATATGCGGTACCCTTCCTTTTTAAAACCAGCTGAGGGAAAACAGACAGGTATGAGCTGGTATTTCTAGAGTGAGAAAAGGATGAGGAAGAACAGGAGTTTTTGGTCTGCGCTACAGAGGGGACACCCTATCCCAGCGTCATGCCTGTCCAGCATGGATATCCTGATGAGGAGGAGTAGGCTATGTGTCATGATGAGGAGTGGATGGTTAAATTTCTTCCTGCTGAGGACACTGAACATTTGACTCTTTCTTTTCTGCCACTCATAGCAGAGATCAAGTCCTGATGCCTTTTCCAAGACCCTTGTGTGAAAAAATATTTCGTCCACCAAGAAATACTGGCTGTGCATCTTTCTTGACCCAAGATACAAGGAGAAATTTGCTTCTCTCATAACAGTGGCAGACGGGATATTTTCAGTGTATGCTTTCCAGAGGGCTGTGGAAGACTTGCTAAAAAGATTACCCTCAGACAACACTGCTGGCATAGGTACCGGCTCTTTTCACCAACAAGGATTATAGGAGAGGGCCACACACACAGAGTGCAACTGAGGGGGGAATGTTCACCACCTGGGCAATTTCCATGAGACGTCACATCAGCAAGTTCTATCTGTGGGTGTAACTATGATGAGGAGGGAGAAGTTGACCAAGATGGTGAAGGAGTACTTAAGTTACAATACCAGCGTGCTTCCTTATTCTTCAGTGACCCTTTAAATATTGGTTGACAAAGCTTCACATTTGGCCCAACCTCTCCTTCTACAGCTTGTAAGTGCTGCCATTCCCTGCTGCAAGTGGGTTGTCTGAGTGGGTTTTTAGTTTGGCTGGAGCAATCATAATGGATAGGCGCAGTCGCCTGTCAATGGAAAATGCAGGCAGGCTAAATTTTCTAAAATTGAACAAGGCCTGGATTTACTGCCACTTTGTAAGCCCTACATATGAGCAACATAATGTAAAAGCAGCCCAAATATTTTTTGGGGGAAGTTGTCTTAACATCCCTCCATTACCATCAAAACCCATTTTGTTCATGAAATCACCTCCTCCTCCCCACACGGCTAATGTTTTGTACTTTGTGAAAACTTGCCACAATGTGCAATGGTACTTGTACTTGTACTCCATATTGATTGCCTTGCTGACACACTCCAACAGTGGAGTAATGAAGATTATTGCTACTGCTAAATTGTCACGTAAGATTATCTCTACCCAAATTGTGCCAGTCACACAACTAGATAAAGAAACACTATTTATTTAACAAAATTTTTTTAGAGGATTTTTTCATGTCGCCTTTATGAGGCACGGCAATAGCAGACTCAGGGAAATTAATGGGAAATAGTGACGTTTCCATAGCTCAAGAGGTTTTGCGCCAATCGCATAACTGCTAGACAAATATTTAGTATTTAAGCAATAGAAGATTTAATGTAACATTTAGTAAATTAGATTAAAGAATGGATGTTACTATATGCTGGCACTGACTAGTATTATTTTGTGTAAAGAAAAAAAAAAGGCTGCTAGACAGGAGTATTATGTAGTGTCCCCAAAAAATGTTTTGTATATGCTGCTACTCCCTAATATTTATTTATCTGTACAAATAGCTGATTTGTATATTACGGTAGCAGATGAAACTCTCCCTATTTCACTCTAATCCCAAAGTCTGTTCCTAATAATAACTATTATACAAAACATTGGAAAATAGAATATCTGCAGCATCTACTTGCACTGATCAGAACACCCAGCCAGATGCCTGCCTTTCACCCACCCTCACTCCCTTCTATTAAATCTCTCACTACTACTGAAATCCCCACCTAACAAACAAGTAATTTAATCTCTTCACAATCTTCAGCTCTTAAAAGAGCTTTTTTAATGAATAAATGCTCAATATAAACTCCTATCACTCTCCCTACACTACTTTCACTACACTAAAAGTGCACTCTCCCTTTGCTGTTTCCGGCTGCAATATGTGCAAGATGGTGCTGGCAGCCTTTAAATATTCCCTATGATGCTGGAAGGCCAGCCAATCACAGTGAAGCCACACTAAAGATGGCGCTGGCATTACTGTGATTAGCAACCCAGCCCAGCTTGTTCATTGACTGCAAATAAAGCGCCAAACATGCTGGGCGCCTCACTCAAATTTACCAAGGTGAGTATCTAATTACTCAATGAGTAAAGAATAGCCCGAATACCGTACTATTCGTGTGAGTAACAAATAGTGCCAAATGTATTC